>NC_053429.1:2244137-2544137 GCF_007990345.1 Gossypium hirsutum
AAATCGAAACCCAGCTTAGGCACGTTTTCGAAAACGCGAAATGTATAAAAATTTCCTTTGGTGTTATGCAAGCTTGACAAACAATAACGAATACGAAAGGTAGCAAAGTAATGAGTAACAAAATGCAATAGGCAAAATGAAATGACGAGCGATTACATAAACAAAGCATACAAATAAATAAATAGAACTAACATTAAAAAAAGCACAAGTGTACACGAATAAATAAACAAACACCAAATAACAATGATGACAATAAATACAATTATGTAAAAATGTATATGCATATATAATTTTAAGCCATAAAATAAGAAATGCATATAAATTATAGAATATGAAAACATAGATAAATATATACATATATGTGTAAAAAATAATATTATAAAAAAAAGGGTACGTATACATGTATAAAAAAATAAATGTATTAACAATGAATATAATAAGGGTAAGAAAACAAGTATATACACAATATATATGTAACGTGGTACTAAGGACATATATATATATATACAATACAGTATTTAAAATAATATTTACGTAATACAAAATATAATATTAAAAGGTATATGTACATACGTAATATATAAATACATATATATATAATGTTAAAATATTTACATAATACTAAAATATTTAGGTAATATATGCGTATATTGAAAACTAGTAATAATATTACCGAGGTATATACAAATATATCAAGTATATATACGTATTATAAATAATAAATAATAACAAGCAAACTAATAAAAATAATAAGAATAATAATGATAACATGGAATATAAAAGAAACAAACATAACATTAATAAAATTAAAATAAGTGAAATAAAAATATTAAATAAGAATATATATAGTATACACGTAATAAAAAATATACTAATACATAATAATAATAATGTATATAAAAATAACAAGATATTAATAAAGATAAAAAATCAACAAAAAAAGGACTAAAATGAATTAAAAACAAAGTTGTGGGGCCAATTGAAAGGAAAACAAAGAAAAGGGACTTAATTGTACGCGCGTGAAGCGTTGGGGGACCGAAACAACATTATTCCTTTCCTTTAAAACGCAGCACATTGGCGGGGACTAAATCGAAAAGCGCGAGAAATTATAGGGCCAAATTGAAAACCATAAAAAACTTAATTGTGAAGCATCAGAAAAGCGGAAGGACTGCGCGCATAAATATCCCATTCAAATGAAAACACGCGGATCCTCTAGCGGTCGGTCGGATGGTCGGCATGGCCAAAACGACGTCGTTTTGGGCTTAGTGTAGCCCCAAACGACGTCGTTTTGGAGGCTATATAAGGCCTAACTAACCAAAAAATCATTTGGGAGAGGAAAGAAAAAAAAAGAGAGGGAAGAGAGAAGGGAGGGGAATCCGGCAGGGGGTCACCGACGGCCACGGAGGCCGCGGCGGCGCGGCCACCGCGCGTGGCGGAAAGGTAAAAAAATATTTTTTTTATTTTTTGTTATTTGTTCTTGGTCTTAGAATATATAGATTTTAGGTTATATTAACTTAAAAATGTATAGATATGTATATAGAAATCGAAAAAAGTAACCTTTTCCGTTTGCCTTTCCTTTTTTCGAATGCTTGCTATCTCAGTACTGAGATCTATGTATTTTTTTAAACTCTAACTTCTGTTTTTTTTGTATTCAAATGCCGAAAAAAACAAACAAAAAAAGAAGAAGAACCCAAAGAAAAAAAAACCCCTGTTTCCGTTTTTCATTTCGGGTTTTATAACCCATTTTACATCCTTTTTCTATTATTCTATCCTGTTTTTGTCTTGATCTTGCAGGGTATGGAGGTGCTGGTAGTGGAGGAGGAGCAGGTGGCCGACATGGTGGCATGGAGAGCTGGGCGTGGCAGACGAGGAGGCCACGTGAGGCATGCGGCGGCCAGCTAGGGTTTGCTGCTGAATTTTGCTGAAAAATGTTTTAGATTTTGGGCCATTTGGGCTTTAGGATTTCGATTTGTTTGGGTTTAAATTTTGGGTCAGAGTTTGGGTTTGTAAATGGGCTGTTACTTTTGGGTTTATTATTTGAGTTATTTTGTTGGTATGGGCCCGGGCAAAATGGGCTCGTACAGCTGCCCCTCTTTGCTTGTTGTCGTGTAACGAGAACAGAGCAAAGACTAAGAAGGCCAATTTTGCCCGGTCTCGCCGAGTCTTGATTTTATGGTGCTTATCTTCTTCAAGTAACCTCATTTCAGTCCACTACGTCTTCTTGCTTTGATCCACTTCACGGCAACTTCAGATACGCCTTGTAGCTTCAATCTACTTTGTTATGACTCCATGGGGATGAGATTTGTGTTTTTAGTCTGCTCCACTACTGCTTAGGGAGATAAGACTGAATGTTGTTTTCTTCGATCTATTCCACTGTTGTCCAGGGAGATAGAACTACCAGCTTCAATGTACTCCACTGTAATCAGGGAGGTAAAATCTGCCATCTTCGATCTTCTTCGCTGCCAAATACAGGAAGGCAAGATCTGTAATCTTCGATCTACTTCACGCTAAATACATGAAGATAAGATCTGCTTTCTTCGATCTACTTCGCCACCAGTATGGGAAGACAAGATCTGCATCGTCAATCCACTTCCTACCAATATAGGAAGACCGGATCTGCTACCTTTGATCTACTTCACGCCAATACATGAAGACAAGATCTGCTTTCTGCAATCTACTTCGCCACCAATATGGGAAGACAAGATCTGCATCTTCGGTCCACTTCCTACCAATATAGGAAGATAGGATCTGCTACCTTCGATCTACTTCGCCACCAATATGGAAGACAAGATCTGCTTTCTGCAATCTACTTCGCCACCAATATGGAAGACAAGATCTGCATCTTCGATCCACTTCCTACCAATATAGGAAGATAGGATCTGCTACCTTCGATCTACTTCGCCACCAATATGGAAGACAAGATCTGATTTCTGCAATCTACTTCGCCACCAATATGGGAAGACAAGATCTGCATCGTCAATCCACTTCCTACCAATATAGGAAGACCGGATCTGCTACCTTTGATCTACTTCACGCCAATACATGAAGACAAGATCTGCTTTCTGCAATCTACTTCGCCACCAATATGGGAAGACAAGATCTGCATCTTCGGTCCACTTCCTACCAATATAGGAAGATAGGATCTGCTACCTTCGATCTACTTCGCCACCAATATGGGAAGACAAGATCTGCTTTCTGCAATCTACTTCGCCACCAATATGGGAAGACAAGATCTGCATCTTCGATCCACTTCCTACCAATATAGGAAGATAGGATCTGCTACCTTCGATCTACTTCGCCACCAATATGGGAAGACAAGATTTGTATCTTTGATCCACTTCCTACCAATATAGGAAGATAGGACCTATTTACGCCTAGTGTTTAGGATGACATGATCAGAATGAATCAAATGCTCCTAACTAGATGTGTATGTATTATATTTGTAGAATGTCATGAGAATGATCCATTTTTAATGCTTAGGTTGTCATTCCTCATTGTTCATCAAGGTTCTATCACTGATGCCTTCTTGTTCAGCCAGTTTGACAGAAAACCCAAAGAAATAGACGCTATTTAGACTATCATTTCTCAAATGTTTCCAACCCTTAGGTTTGGTTAGTTCTAAACAATAGTCCTGTTTCAGGTCCTCGTATTATTTAGAAACTTTCAGAGTAATATGCAGAACTCCTTCTGCATGTGTATTGTCAATCCATTAATCGTTATTTCAAGGAAAAATGCTTGAAAGATTATCAAAATGGACAAAATAAAATTTTGCTGAGAGCAAAGCTCGAAATGAATAAATCAATCAAGATAGCAAACTTTGCTGAGATATGATGAAAAAGATTATCACAATGAATAAGATGGAATTTTATTGAGAGCAGAGCTCTAAATGAACAAATAGCAAATTTTGCTAAGATAAAAAAAAAACAGGTGCTCCAGATATCGCAGCATGAGCTCCTCTGCACAAACTCTGTGTTTAGAAATCCTAAAAGACTTTGTTGATGCCCCAAGATGTAGCATCTCTCCTTCTTGTTAATTCGGAGAAGACAAAACTACTCTATGCCTCAACTTTGATCGAAAATTCGAATTGCCCATTCCTGGGTTTTCAATTCAAAGCCCCTTTGGTCTCAAGGTGCCCTTTGCGGGTTTTCGCCTTGGCCTCTCCCCCTTTTTTTTTTTTTTTTTTTTAGGCAAAGTACCTCTTCACTGAATCCGAATTCACAGGATTGGGCAAGCTTTTGCCATCCATCCCAGTTAAAATTAATGCCCCTCCTGAAAAGGCCTTTTTTACTACATAAGGTCCCTCCCAGTTTGGCATCCACTTTCCTCTGAAGTCCTTTTGTATGGGAAGGATCTTCTTCAGTACCAAGTCCCCTTCATGGAAGTTTCTAGGACGAACCTTCTTATTGTAAGCTCGCATCATTCGTTTCTGGTACATTTGACCATGACGGATAGCTCTTAACCTCCTTTCTTCAATCAAGTTCAGCTGATCATATCGGGCTTGGACCCATTCTGCTTCGTCTAACTTTAGTTCTGAAAAAACTCGGAGAGAGGGAATTTCAACCTCAATTGGTAGCGCTGCCTTCATTCCATAAACCAAAGAGAATGGTGTTGCCCCGGTAGAAGTCCTGACGGATGTTCGATAAGCATAGAGGGCGAATGGCAACTTCTCGTGCCAATCTCTATAGGTCTCAGTCATTTTCCCCACAATCTTTTTGATATTTTTATTGGCTGCCTCCACCGCACCATTCATCTTCGGACGATATGGCGGTGAGTTGTGGTGCTTGATCTTGAATTGATTACAAACCTCTGCTATCGTGCTATTATTCAAATTTAATGCGTTGTCTGATATGATCCTTTCAGGCATTCCATACCGACATATGATTTCCTTCTTTAAAAACTTGCTGACAGCTGTCTTTGTGACGTTGGCGTAAGAAGTAGCCTCTACCCACTTAGTAAAGTAGTCAATCACTACAAAAATGAAACGATGTCCGTTTGAAGCCTTTGGCGATATCGGCCCAATGACGTCCATGCCCCACATGGAGAAAGGCCATGGGGAAGTCATGACGTGAAGAGGTGATGGAGGCACATGAATTTTGTCTCCGTAAATCTGACATTTATGGCACTTCTTAGCATACTTGATGCAGTCTCCTTCCATGGTAGACCAATAATATCCAAATCTCATGATCTGTCTGGCCATTGTGAAACCGTTAGCGTGTGTTCCACAAATACCATCATGGACTTCTTCCAAGATCTGCTTGGCCTCCACAGCGTCTATGCATCTTAACAGCACCTGATCTTTTCCTCTTTTGTACAGGATTTCCCCATCTAAGACGTAACCACTGGCCAGCCTCCTCAACATTCTCTTGTCATTCTCAGTTGCTTGGTTCGGGTATTCACAATTTTTCACGTATCGCAATATGTCCTGATACCAAGGGTTGTCGTCCTTTTCTTCTTCCTCGTCAATATTACAACAGTGGGCTGGAGCATCATAAATGCTCATTTGGATAGGCTTCACACCCTCTGGTCTATTTACTTTGATCATGGAAGCCAATGTAGCTAAAGCGTCGGCCATCTGATTCTCGTCTCGTGGGAGATAACAAAAATTGATATCGTCAAACTCCTCAATCAATTCTAGGACTATCCTTCGGTAACTAATCAACTTAGGGTCTCTTGTTTTCCATTCGCCTTTGAGCTGATAAATTACCAATGCCGAATCCCCATATACCTCAAGTACCTTGATTTTGCGTTCCATAGTCGCGCGGATTCCCATGATACATGCTTCATATTCTGCCATGTTATTTGTGCAATCAAAATCTAGTTTACAGGTGAAAGGATAATGATCACCGTTTGGAGATACCAAGACTGCCCCAATCCCGTTGCCCATGGCATTTGAGGCTCCGTCAAAATTTAATTTCCAAGTATTGCCTTCTTGTGTGCTCGCTTCAGTAGTTGCCACATACATCAGATCCTCATTTGGGAAGTCAAAGTTCAAAGCTCATAATCGTCCAGGGCTCTACTTGCTAGAAAATCTGCTATCGCGCTCCCTTTTACAGCCTTTTGATTCACATAGGTTATGTCAAATTCAGATAGTAGAATTTGCCATCGGGCCATCCTTCCGTTTAGAGCAGTTGACTCCATCATGTATTTCAGAGGGTCTAACTTTGAGATTAACCAAGTCGTATGGTACAACATGTATTGTCTCAATCTCCGAGTAGTCCAAACCAATGCGCAACATAATTTTTCAATTGGCGAATATCTCGTTTCGCATTCAGTGAGCTTCTTACTGAGATAATAGATCGCTCTTTCTTTTCGTCCTGACTCATCATGTTGGCCGAGCACGCACCCCATGGAATTCTCAAATACTGCCAAGTATAGTATCAGTGGTTTGTCAAGGCAAGGTGGCACCAGTACTGGGGCGTTGGACAAGTAATGTTTAACTCTTTCGAAAGTTTCCTGGCACTCCTCATCCCATACACCTGGATTGTGTTTCCTAAGAAGGCGGAATATGGGGTCACATTTCTCAGTTAATTGTGAAATGAATCGAGCGATGTAATTCAGTCTTCCTAGGAAACCCCGAACTTCTTTTTGATTACTTGGCGGAGGTAATTCTTGTATGGCCTTAACTTTGTCTGGGTCAATTTCAATTCCCTTTTCGCTGACTAAGAATCCTAGCAGTTTTCCTGATCTAGCCCCGAAAGTACACTTGGCTGGGTTAAGTTTTAGCTGGAACTTCCTTAACCTCAGAAACAGTTTTCTCAGAACTTGCACGTGTTCCTTTTCTGTTCTGGATTTTGCGATCATGTCATCAACATAAACTTCTATCTCTTTATGCATCATATCATGGAATAATGCTACCATGGCTCTCTGATACGTTGCTCCCGCATTTTTCAATTCAAAAGGCATCACTTTATAACAAAACGTCCCCCACATCGTTATGAATGTGGTCTTTTCCTTGTCTTCAGAAAGCATCTTAATTTGGTTGTACCCGGAGAAACCATCCATGAAAGAGAACAGTGAGTATCCGGCCGTGTTGTCTACCAAGGTATCGATATGAGGCAGTGGGAAATTATCTTTTGGGCTGGCTTTGTTCAAGTCTCTGTAGTCCACACACATTCGCACCTTCCCATCTTTCTTAGGAACAGGGACTATATTGGCTACCCATTCTGAGTACTTGACCACCTGTAAGAAACCAGCATCGAATTGCTTCTTGACTTCTTCCTTTATTTTTAGCAAGACATCAGGCCTCATCCTTCGAAGCTTTTGTTGGACTGGTTTGCATTCTTCCTTTATAGGCAATCGGTGCACCACGATATCAGTACTTAAACCTGGCATATCTTGGTAGGACCATGCGAAGACATCTTTAAACTCTTGAAGCAACTCAACAAGGTCTCGCCTTGTTTCCTTGGCAATGCAAGCGCCAACTTTTACCTCTCTGCCCTCTTCTAAGATCACGACTTCTACTGATTCCTTATAGGGTAGAATTTGTTTTTCTTCTTCTTCCATCATTCTTAACAAATCCGGAGATAAAACGCTGTCTTGGTCACCTTCAAAATCTTGAGGATTATCTATACTCATGTCTTGCTCAAATAGAGACTCTGAATTAGTAACAGAGTCGCTCATCTCGTTGATATCTGAAGACCTGTTATTGGAACAAATGGAGGCCCAAATAAAAGAATCTAAGAATACTTGTATGCATACTATGATTATAAAGGGAATGAAAAGAATGAAAGAATATTTGCTCAAGATGAAACTGAATGATAAGTTTTTACTGAAATTAGATTTTGGACATGTGCCTTTTACAAAAGATTCTTATCACCCCCAGGCTTAGGGCAACAAGTGTTCTGAACATTACTCTGAATTAGTTCTAAATGTTACAGGGATCTCTTCTGCAGTCCAGTTATTCAAAACACTTCCAGGTTCGTAAGGACGAATGCCCGATAAATTCCTTTCCACCCTTTCTTCCGCGGATATGGCATTGATGTCCAACCTCTCAATCCTTCCTTCTGTAACCTCCTCTTTCTCTTCAGGGTGGACAATTCCCCTTGAAACAAAAGTCTTAGATATATGGGGAAAGGTTATCGGTCCCCACTTGACTTCTATCCCGCCCAAATGTGCTCTTCTCTTTTATTGCATTTTCTCCATCTCTTTCCTCCTTTCCCTCGCATTAGGCTTATATCCCAAACCATAACGATCCTGTTTGTTAACTAGGATCGGTACCCCGACCCTTCTCTGGAGGTATTTTCCCAATCCTCTTCCAGGCAATGCTCCCTTTCCCATCGTTAGCTGTAAGCTCATTGACGTAGCTTTGGATATCTTAGGCTCTGGGATTTTGCTCATCTCGATGACAAATGTGGCATTTACGAATTCCAATGATCGGAATGAACATTCTATCGCTTCACTATCGGCCTCTATGTATGGCATATCATCGGTGACTGATGCAATGATGTCTTCTTCTACATCTATAGTCACCAATCGACCCTCCATCACCAATTTTAACTTTTGGTGAAGTGACGATGGTACAGCTCCTGCAGAATGGATCCAAGGCCTCCCCAATAGGCAATTGTAAGATGGTTTAATATCCATTACCAAAAAGTCCACCTCGTATGTATTTGGACCAATCAATAGAGGTATCTCGATTCTTCCCATCACTTTTCTCTCAGTGCCATCAAATGCTCTCACTATATTTTGGCATGATTTCATGTGAGAACTATCCACAGGTAGCCTGTTTAATGTGGACAGGGGCAGAACATTCAGGGCCGACCCATTGTCAACAAGTACCGCCGGTAGTATACACCCTTTGCAACGGGCAGTGATGTGCAAGGCCTTGGTAGATCCCATACCGCCTGGCGGGATCTCATCATCGTTGAAGAAGATGAAGTTATCGGCATTTATATTGTTAACCAGGCGATCCAATTTGTTCACTGAGATATCTTTAGTGACATAAGTCTCATTTAGCACTTTTACCAACGCATTACGATGTATCTCTGAACTTAGAAGTAACTCGAGCACTGAGATGTGAGCGGGTTGCTTATGCAATTGTTCCACCATGCTATACTCGCTATGCTTCAAGAATTTTAGGAATTCTCTAGCCTCATTTTCAGTCACCGGTGTGTTAATATGCGGTTCAATTCCGATCGTCTTCGTTTTATCTTGTTCAACCGCCAAGGCTTTTCCTTTTATAGGCTCCCTTTTTGTATTTCCCAGGTCGTAACGTTTTCCACTACGCGTATAGAAGCCTGCGTCATTACCCTCTTCTGAAGCATTTATCGGGTTCTCCTCTCCCGTGATCATCACATTGCAGTCGTAATTCCAAGGAACCTTTTTGCTATCCTTGTAAGGAAAAGCTACAGGTTTTTGGATTATGACCTTTGGCGCCAGTTGTATTCCAGATCCTGTACTCGTTGGCCTTGAAATAATCACCACTGGGTGATTTGGGGCCTTTCCCGTAGGCCCCTCCTCCGAGGCATAAACTTCTCCATTTTCAAGTCCTTTGATCTTTTCATAAAATTCTAGCTCTTTGTTGTTCATCAGATTTTGCACCATGGCCTTGAATTCAGTGCAGTTTTGAATGTCATGGTCTTGTTCAGCATGAAACTCGCAGTACGTCTTCGTTCCTTCGGGCCTTTCTTTTGCATCTTGTTTGATGAGACCTCCTTCTATCATTTGTCTCCAGACCCAACTCAATGGGGTTTTTATCTCTGCAGTGTCGGTTTTGATTCTCTTTTTCTCACCTTCGATTATTGCGTTTACCCCTTTATCAGCATGGTTGGGTAACGGATTCGCTGCTACGTTGGGTCCTAGTGGGTTGTCAAACTTCACAATCCCCATCTTAATGAACCTTTCCACCGCCTTTTTAAACCCAGTGCAGTTCTCAATTGAGTGTCCTGGTATCCCTGCATGGTATTCACATTGGGCATTCGTGTCATACCACTTGGGATATGGAGGTTGCATGGGCTCGAGATAAAATGGAGATACTATGTGTGCATCAAATAACTTCTGATACAGTTCCCCGTATGTTATTGGAATGGGCGTGAATTGAAGTCTCTCTGTGTTAGTCCTTGTGTTGGGCCTTGTGTTGGGTTCCTGCCTCGAGGGGGCTTGGTGACTAGTGGTTATCATTTTTGGAGGGCCAACAGTAATTGGTTTTGAATGGCTCTTGCTATATGTGCTTACGTTGTTTACTTCGCCCTCTTTTTTCCTTGGGGCTGGTCTTTTGAAGTTTTCCCCCGTGTCAATCTTACCGCTCCTTACCGCGTTCTCAATCATTTCACCGGACATTACCATATCCGAGAAGCTCTTGGTAGCACTCCCCAACATGTGGTTGATGAACGGGGCTTTCAAAGTGTTGATAAACAACATGGTGACCTCTTTTTCCAAAAGGGGCGGCTGGACTTATGTCGCGACCTCTCTCCATCTTTGGGCATATTGCCTAAAGCTCTCACTTTGCTTCTTTTCCATGTTCTGCAATGTGATTCTATCGGGTGTCATATCTGTCACATGGTTGTACTGCTTTATGAAAGCCTGTGCTAAGTCCTTCCATGAATGGATGTTGACGCGACTTAACTGGTTGTACCACTTAGCTGCAGACCCGATCAGACTGTCCTGGAAGCAGTGGATCAACAGTTGATCATTGTTGATGTATCCTGTCATTCTTCGACAGAACATAGTTATATGAGCTTCAGGACAACTAGTCCCGTTGTACTTTTCAAAGTCCGGCATTTTGAATTTGGGAGGGAGTACTAGATCAGGTACCAAACTCAAGTCCTTGGCGTCGACTCCACAATGGTAGTCGGTGTTCTCCATGACTCTAAATTTTTCCTCTAACCATCTACATCGGTCCTCCAGCTGTTTTGGCAGGTTCATTCTTGTTTTTTCTGTTTCTACCACGTCATCGAGGTCCGGGACCACAGGATTAGTGGGATTATCCCCGGGATTAGAACCCGAGCCCATTTGAAAATGCACTGGTACCGAGGCACTAGCCAGATATTGAGGTCTAATGGTAACCGGTACCCTCTGTGGGTACACCTCTGGTTGTGCTTGGATGTTAGTTGGGGTGAAACCTGGAGGATAAACAGGGTCATCGTGATCCTCCCCAGCATCAACTACGGGGTCTTTTCCTTTGTTATTCCCTCCAGCCAATAACTGCTTTAATTGGTTCATCACAGTGTTCTGGGATTCTAACATGTCCTGCTGGATTTTTCCAGTCGTTCATGCATCTGATCTTGCATCTCTCGTTGCAACTGTTCCAATCTTTCCAACCTTTGATCCATTACTTTTGTTTGGCGACGAGTACCGTAGTGATATTTGATTAGATTTTTGTTGGTTTCCAGGGTAACTGTCATAATTTAATTTTATTAGGGTCATTTTATGAAACTTACTGCATATGATGTAATGCAAATGTATGAGATGAATGCAAAAAGAGGCATTGATTCGAATTCAATTTCATTAGAAAACTCAATTAGAAAGCAAATTTCTTTACATAAAATAAATTACATATACGGCTTCGCCTTTATACCCAAGGCCTTAACCTTCCTAAGAAGCCAAGCTAAATCTCGACCTCGGCTTGATTCTGACTCATATTTTAAACTCAATACATCGGCCTGAACTGCTAATGTTTGCAGATGATCAGCCACTTCCCGCACTTGAGTCACAGCTTCGCCCATAACGTAATCTCTGTCTCTAATCTGCCTTTGAGAATGATGGAATTGCTCTTGCCATTGATCATTACTCCTCTCAAGAAGCTCCATTCGTAGCTCAGAATTGTGTAATGCGTCCTCAAGCTCCTCTACCTTTTCCTTCAGTTCTTCGATCTTATTTAAGCTTGCTCTTAATTCGATCATGGAGTTGCGACTACGGTACGAGTGAAGTGACTTTTCTAGCTCTGTCACCTTGGCCTTTAATCCTGCCTTCTCATTTCGGCACTCTAACAAACTCCTTTCCAAAGCGTTTTCTCGAGCTCGAGCATCTTGAAATTTCTTTTCCCACTGATCGGCCCTATTCTTTTCCTCATTGATCTCTTGTCGCCACTGCTCTGACGTTTTGCCCAGACCGACAGTTCTCATCGACAATCGCAGCTTCTTGTAATCTGTTTTTAGACTATCCAAATCCTCTTCAGCTTTGTTCTTTCCCTTCCTTAATTTCTCGGCTTCTAGCTTGTGGATATCGATGTCTAATCCCAAATGCACTCTTTCTTCTTCTAACTGTTCTATCCTCTTTCCCAACTCAGAATTTCTTTTCTCAAAGTCTCGTTTGATGATCTCTAATTCTGATGGAACTACTTGTAGATGCTCTTCTATAGATTGAACGCAATCTTCCCTCGGCTTAGGGATGTTGTCATTGACTCTTTTACTCCACCACCCATAATATTCTGAAGTTGCCATCGCTCCTATGGTAAATCTTTTCATTCGGTGAACCTGTTTCCAAGCGTTAGATATTTCTCGAGTTTTTCTCTTGTAGTTTTCATCCTTATAAGAAAACTCACATTGAGCCAACCCTTGTGTTGCTGGTATGAACTGTCTCGATCTATATTGTCTTAATACGAGTAAAGGGGCATAACCGATAGCTCCCCAAATTCCGAGTAAAGGGACCCAGTCGAAATCACCACATCAATACAGGATCTCGTCGGGTACCATCCAAGGAGCTTTCCATTCAACGTCATCCTCCTGAAGATTTTGGAGAATCGTCATCCACTTCTCTTCCGTGATGTCGTCTCGTCTTGGTGTAGCAACTTGTTCCTTCAACGGGGAATAACCTTCTGAGAAGACTCGATAAGAGACATTTTCCACCTTCCAAAAGTGACTATGGAACCACACCAATAGTAGCTGTGCGCATCCGATGAACCTTCCCTCCCCTGCTCTTCGACATGCGCTTAGAGATCTGAAGGTTTCTGTTAAGATTGCCGGGATGGGCGTGACTCCCTTACTAAGCCGATCAAACAAATCAGAGACGGCCTCATCTACGTGCCCTAAAGCTCTAGGGAAAATTACCAAACCATAGATACCTAGAGCGAAGACATCCACTCTTTTCTTCACATCAGGGTGTGCTAATACTAAATCTCGCAAGCTTTTCCAAGGAACGCATTTACTGTCTCCTTTCTGTTGGATCCGGGCAGTGACCCACTGTTCGCTCATCCCTGTAATGCTCATCAATTTTTTTAATAATGTCGGGACACTAGCAGCTCTAGAATAGGCTTTCTCAATTTGAATCTTTGGACACTGAAGCAAGGTCGTATATTCTTCCACGGTGGGCACCAAGTCCACTTTTCCAAAAGTGAAACAACTGTAAGCAGGATTCCAAAACTGGGCTAGGGCTCGGAATAAATGCTTGTCCACTTTGACACCAAGTAGGTGAGGTAAGTCCCCGTAATCACAGTAAAACATCTGCTTGGTCCCGTCGTCCCATTGGTCCCATATTTCCTTCATTTCTCGCAGATCATTTTGGACTACGCTGATACGGGTGAAGTCCCATAACTCTGATACGTACCCTTCTGCAAGACTATCGCCTTTCTCTCTCCACGTCGTCTCAGCCCATAATCGTACAGCTGCATTGTCTTCTACTTTATCAAGAAACCTCTTTTCCATGATAAGCTTTCTATCTATACTGAACGTGAATCGACACCTCTTTTGAAATGAAAATGCCATGCAATCACAAACAAAGCAAATTAGATCTATGATTTAAAGTAAACAATAATAAATAAAGCATCTATTCGGTAAGCACTAGGGTCTGGAATAGCTCTACCTCGGTGGGTTCCTATGGCTCGCTATGTGTGGTTTGGTTCTAAAGTAAGGGTACCTGAACCAGCAGATTCCTCGATCCTCACCCATTATAGGCTCATATGGACCGAGTTCAGTTCAGGGGAATACATTTCCCTATGGCCATGCGGAGATGAAAATCTCACGAAGACATAGGTACGGATGTATCCCGGAAGCAATTCACTATCCCATGCGGAGGTGAAAACCTCACGAAGGCGTAGTTTCTCACTCCCACTTAAAAGGTGTGACCAACGGTCATGCAATGGAATGTGCAGAAATATACATCTAAATTCTAAACAAAGCAGTAATTATAAACAAATAATAAAAGCCAAAATAAAGGCAAAAAGCAAGTTTTCAATTTTGACACAAAGACAAAAAGCAATCAACTCGTGGCTTGACTCTCTTATTTAATAGTCCCCAGCGGAGTCGCCAAGCTGTTGACACCATTTTTTGAATGAAAACGGGGTCGACTTGGATTTAAAAAAGAATGAAAACGGGAGTCGCCACCAATCCTTTTTTGACGAGGTGTGATCGGGTCACCTCAAAAAAGTGATTGTTTTTAATAAATGATTTAATTTTATTAAAACAACGATTTTGGTCTACGAAATTCAGAAAAATGAGTTCGGGAGCCGGTTACGCACGAGGAAGGATTAGCACCCTCGATACGCCCAAAATTGGTACCTAGTTGATTAATTAGTGTCTTAGTGTCGAAAATTAAAAATTTGAAGAGTTTTAAAAAAAATACGATTCTTAAAAGAAAATCTGATATCGTGAATTGAAACATAAGATTCTCTTGTTCCGAAGGAATATCACATCCAGCACGTTAGGACACGATACTCTAAACCATCGAAACCAAGATCACCTTATAGTTTAATGAAACCATACTTTGAAGCTTTAAGAGGATATTTGGCTATTTAGTCAAACGAGAAATCGAAACCCAGCACGTTAGGGCACGTTTTCTCGAGTTTCCAAACGCGAAATATTGCCTTATTTAGAAAAATTTTCCTTTTGGTGTTTAGTGTCAATGCTTGACAAAACAATAACGAATACGAAAAGGTGAGCAAAGTAAAGTGAGTAACAACAATGCAATAGGCAAAATGAAATGACGAGGCGATTACATAAACAAAGCATACAAATAAATAAATAGAACTAACATTTAAAAAAAAGCACAAGTGTACACGAATAAATAAACAAACACCAAATAACAATGATGACAATAAATACAATTATGTAAAAATGTATATGCATATATAATTTTAAGCCATAAAATAAGAAATGCATATAAATTATAGAATATGAAAACATAGATAAATATATACATATATGTGTAAAAAATAATATTATAAAAAAAAGGGTACATATACATGTATAAAAAAAATAAATGTATTAACAATGAATATAATAAGGGTAAGAAAACAAGTATATACACAATATATATGTAACGTGGTACTAAGGACATATATATATATACAATACAGTATTTAAAATAATATTTACGTAATACAAAATATAATATTAAAAGGTATATGTACATACGTAATATATAAATACATATATAATATAATGTTAAAATATTTACATAATACTAAAATATTTAGGTAATATATGCGTATATTGAAAACTAGTAATAATATTACCGAGGTATATACAAATATATCAAGTATATATACGTATTATAAATATATAAATATATAACAAAGCATAAACTAATAAAAATAATAAGAATAATAATAATGATAACATTGGAATATAAAAGAAACAAACATAACATTAATAAAATATTAAAATAAAGTGAAATAAAAATATTAAATATGAGAATATATATAGGTATACACGTACATAATAAAAATATATACTAATACATAATAATAATAATGGTATATAAAAATAACAAGGATATTTAATAAAGATATAAAAATCAACAAAAAAAGGACTAAAATTGAATTAAAAACAAAGTTGTGGGGCCAATTTGAAAGGAAAACAAAGAAAAGGGACTTAATTGTACGCGCGTGAAGCGTTGGGGGACCGAAACAACGATTATTCCTTTCCTTTAAAACGCAGCACATTGGCGGGGACTAAATCGAAAAGCGCGAGAAATTATAGGGCCAAATTGAAAACCATAAAAAACTTAATTGTGAAGCATCAGAAAAGCGGAAGGACTGCGCGCATAAATATCCCATTCAAATGAAAACACGCGGATCCTCTAGCGGGTCGGGTCGGATGGGTCGGGCATGGCCAAAACGACGTCGTTTTGGGGCTTAAGTGTAGCCCCCAAAACGACGTCGTTTTGGAGGGCTATATAAGGCCTAAACTAACCAAAAAAATCATTTGGGGAGAGGGAAAGAAAAAAAAAGAGAGAGGGAAGAGAGAAGGGAGAGAGAAGGGAGGGGAATCCGGCCAGGGGCCGGTCACCGGACGGCCACCGGAGGCTCGCCGGCGCCGGCGCCGGCCACCGCACGCGGTGGCCGGAAAAGGTAAAAAAATATTTTTATTTTATTTTTTTTGTTATTTGTTCTTGGTCTTAGAATATATAGATTTTAGGTTTATATTAACTTTAAAAATGTATAGATATGTATATAGAAATCGAAAAAAGTAACCTTTTCCGTTTGCCTTTCCTTTTTTTCGAATGCTTGCTATCTCAGTACTGAGATCTATGTATTTTTTTTAAACTCTAACTTCTGTTTTTTTTGTATTCAAATGCCGAAAAAAACAAACAAAAAAAAGAAGAAGAACCCAAAGAAAAAAAAAACCCCCTGTTTCCGTTTTTCATTTCGGGTTTTATAACCCATTTTACATCCTTTTTCTATTATTCTATCCTGTTTTTTGTCTTGATCTTGCAGGGTATGGAGGTGCTGGTAGTGGAGGAGGAGCAGGTGGCCGACATGGTGGCATGGAGAGCTGGGCGTGGCAGACGAGGAGGCCACGTGAGGCATGCGGCGGCCAGCTAGGGTTTGCTGCTGAATTTTGCTGAAAAATGTTTTAGATTTTGGGCCATTTGGGCTTTAGGATTTTGATTTGTTTGGGTTTAAATTTTGGGTCAGAGTTTGGGTTTGTAAATGGGCTGTTACTTTTGGGTTTATTATTTGAGTTATTTTGTTGGTATGGGCCCGGGCAAAATGGGCTCGTACAGGTACCACTAGTGATTCTTCATTGGCAGATGCAGAGTCAGATGAGGAAGAGGTTTCTACCCAAGAACCTCAACAGCAATCAGAGCCAATTGCAGTCAGAAGGCAGAGACGAGAAATTCAGAAACCTGCTCGTTTCACTGACATGGTAGCTTATGCACTTCCAGTTGTTGATAATATTCCATCCACTTACACCGAAGCCATTCAGAGTTTAGAGAATAATAGATGGTTAGGTGCAATGGAAGAGGAAATGCAATCTCTAGAGAAAAACAAGATGTGGAAGCTGGCACAACTACCAAAAGGGAAGAAGGCGATTGGTTGCAAAATTGAAGACACTATTGAAGATGTGGAATATCGCCAAGGTGGAGATTTGTTGAATATTGGCAATATCCCACATTAGGAAAAGATAGAAATGGAGGGGGTTTGGTTTGTTATATATAGAACCCCTCCCCCTTTGGTTGTATTATCCCAAAATCTTCTCCTTTGTAATATTTCTAGAAGAAATATTGATTTGGTAGTGTCCGAGGACGTAAGCTAAATTGGCCGAACCTCGTTAAATCTCTGGTATTTTATTTCTTATTTGTTTGCTTATATTTAATAGCTTTATGTTGGTTATATTTATTTAGTTATTATTGCTATAAATATCTAAGTGAATTCTGTCTAGTTGTTGGGTTTTAAGCGGGACCATTTGTGACCCCTCCAATTTAACTGGGAATTTTCTTAGTATAATTATTGGCATAATAATTATCTAAATATTTCTGATAATATTGTTATTAATATTATCGTCGCTTCCGCAACATACGATACATAAAATCAATAAGTAACTAAAAAAAAGTGGCACTGAACTTTTTCCTTGGGTATTTAAATTAACTTCTTCCGTTGCTTAAATATCATCTAACACCAAAATAGAATTAAATTCAAACCATAAAATAGATGAAAAAAACCTACAGTTCATACACTAATGGTACATAAATTCAAACCCATAAATTAAAATATTTCCAAATCCAAAATACTAGTTGGAAAATTGGTCCCCCCACCCCCCCCCCCTCAATCATAATAAGGTAATCAAAGGGTACTTTTCTTTGAATCCATATTCCATACAACAATAGTAATGTTTTGAGAGACTTGAAATTCAAATGAAACATTAGAAAGTGTAGACAAGAAAAAGATGAGTGGATTACAGTTTAAGTTTGACCTAAACAGTTGAAAAAGTATATTTGTGATGCAACGTTCAACTCTATCTTCATAGAATAACCACTGTTGAAAAAGAAAACAAAAATGTTTTATTCTAAATTCCTAATCTGAAAAGAAAAACACTATGAAAAGCAAAGAAATTTAGACATCAGCTGTTGACATTGAAAGAGGAAAAAAAAGAAGGGACAATAATCAACATGCCAGATAACTTACTTTGACTTCCTATTTTATTCCTCTAATTTTTTAAATGAATATTACATTATGAAACACTACCGATATGGGTAAGTCGAGTGCGTTTTGCGCTAGATAAGGTTAATTCGAACTTTATAATTTTGGGATTGTTTTAGTTTAGAGTCAAATTTATAATTTGGGTTGGTTTGAGCTTGGGACATTTGCAATTTAAGTTTGATTTTTTGAGTTATTTTGAGTTCGAAATAATGTATAGATAATCTTAAACAATATCACATTTTTTAAGAAAAAAGCTCCACATTTTCTTCTTTCTTTTGTCCCACTGCACTCAACACAAAGAAGAAACTTCATATTCATTGACTGCAATACCGATTTGCCTTGAAATACAAGAATAACAAATCAAATTTCAGACCATTTATCTATATCATATATATTATATTAAAAAGGAAAATTTTTTCTAGTAATTGAGTATAAGAACATCAACAAATACATTAAAAGAAAAAAAATACCCACCACTATGCATGATTCAACTCCCACCACCACCAAATCCACCATAATCTCCTACTCTATATGCCCCCCTCCAATACCAAAAAAACAATGAATCCTATTTTGTCTTTTTTTTTTCTTTTTAGAAACAGCTAAACTTACCCACTAATCAATCTTCTTTTGTCTTGTTGGAGACAGAACCTATGGATCTAAATTGACTAATCTGAACAACCCTATAGATATTTTAGCCGTTGGATGGGATGATCTTTATGATGATTCAAGAACTAGCGCCGATGGGACATCTGTGGTGATATTATGGCTATGATTGTGATCACCTTCGTATGTTACAATCAACATCCTTGGATCCTCGACAGCTCTTTCTACATGCTTCCTTGCAGGACAACCTCTGACACTGCTACATTTGTAATAGCCCCTGAAATTTGTTAAAACATATGGGACTGAGTTAAAAAAGCGAACTCAATGAACCAACTCGGTAGTAAGGCAATAATTCAATGTTATAATACAAATACTATTGTATTTTAAATCTCTATTATGAAAATTTAATAAATTAGTCCTAAATAAAAGAGTAAATTAATTATTTTTATTAAAAATTTCATCCCATACAAATTTACTCTTTAATCTAAATACTAATTTATCTATTTTTCTAGTAAAAAGAATTTCTAATTCAAAAGTCTCCATGCACTTCCCCGCAAAAAGTCAAATTAACAATTAATTTTTTGCCAAATAGAATATGATTAATGTTTGTAGTTGAAAACCAAACAAAAAGGCATTCAATACATACATGAATTATTGTTTGAAAACTTTGGAACCCTTTAGTCAACTTCAAAAAAATTGAAACTTTGGTGTAGAATTCACTCTATTAGAATCCATTCGAAATTTAATCGAAAAAACACACCTTGGATGAGGAGAACCTTTGATTGGTTTTTGGCCATATTTTCTCCAAGAATAATCATCGTGAGGAATATCAGCCATTTTGTTGCTAACAGCTGGGACTCTAATGACTCTTTTCACTCTTGATTTCCTACATGAACACATACATAATCAAAATCAAATGAAACCATCAAAGATCACAATCAAAAAGTGAAGAACCAAGCACCAAGGACCAACCTCTTCTTGGAACAATGGCAACGAGCAGAGGATGATGATCCACACTTGAGATTAGCAACATCATCCATGGAATTACACTTCCTTTTTGAAGACAAAGGAGGTTTGCCATGAGAAGAAGGGTTAGTGAATTGAAAACCAATAGAGAAACACGGTTGGTGTTGTATGCTATCAGTATCCCCAGTCAATGAAGACATAACAGAATTCCCAGGCTCTAAAACACCAGTCTTTAAAACATGGCTACTTTTGGTTGGCAAAGGAGGTAACTTATAACTTGGGGTTGAACATAAAGGCTTAAAAGTCGATACTTCTTCATCTTTGCTCACTTGAATCTGTTGTTGTTGTGGGAGATGATTAAGAGGAGCTCGTCTGAACCGAGCATGACCAGTTCTAGGTCGACCCAATAACGAAATAACTTTTTTAAAGGAACTTACAGTCTTATCTGTAACAGCTTGGATTTCCATAGCTGGTTCTGAACTTGAAGGGGCATTAAAACAAACATCTTGCGAGCGAAGCTGTTGACTTTTAGACATCAATCTTATCAGTTCTTCAAAACCTTGAATCCCAGCATTAGCAGCTTCTTTCAAAGCAGTTTCCTCCATTTTGACTGTAAAACTGTTGCCTCCACCGCCAACGCCGCCGTGACCCATCATCAATTCCACCGTCATCTCTGCTCATACGAAAACAAAGAACACCCAGCCCTTTTGAGAAACTCCCAAATAAAAGCAGAGTTTATTATATAGATGAAGCAGAACAAAGAGGGGGAACTGAAATGAATTGAGATTTAATTACGAAGAAAAAGTGAAAGATTGATTATGATTTATGATGAAAGAGATTCGAGTTTTCGTCAAAGGGATGCCTTTCTCATTGGGTCACTGACAAGAGATAAGGTCAAAAGGTGGGGATTAGCCGTTTGAAATTGATGACTCTGTAAATTTGGGATTTTTTTTCTAAAAAAATATTTAATATTAATTTCTCATAAATAAATTCTGATTTCTTTTTAATTGTATTCTAAAAACTGTACCAAGAATTGCATTTTATTTTCTTTATTTAAAAAATAAATAAAGTATTCTATTTACATTGGATGCGTGAGTAAAACAATCTTCTGTTAAAATAATAATATCGACCCAATAAAAGAGTATAGGCTAAATTTTATAAATATGTAAAAGTTGATAGCTAAATATATTATTATACTTTATATATAAACACCAAATTTTAACAGATAAATTGTTATGCTAACTCATCTAGTGTGTGTATGATATAAGGAGTTTTGTAGTAATTTTACCTAATTTGTATCGATTTTTGATTTCTTAATTTTTCTTATTTAGTCATAATTTTAATTTGTTGTCCCATCATTTTGGTAACTTAATAATTAATGTAGATATTAAATGCCAATTTAAATTTAACACGAAAGATATTTGAAAACATTTTAAAAACGAAAAAACAGTTACATACAAAATTTGAATATATCGTGTTCAAAAATAAATAAATAATTTTCTTAAAATTTATTGATGTTAAATTTTTTTAACAGGTTAGATCTAAGTATGGGTTGATTTTACACTTGCCTACAATTTAAATTACGTGTTTTTTTAAGTATTACAAATACAATACAATTATGAACTAATCACAAAATAGGATCAAATTATTACAACACAAGTAGATTAAGAGCTAATACGATTCGGGCTAAAACTGACAACTGGACTAAAACTTTACCATGAGACTCAAAAATTCGTGCAAATTATTCATTTAATAATTTACGTGTTTTAATTATATTTCACGTCACAATCAAAATAACATTTAATACTCAAATCTAACTTTTGCATGCAGTAAGTCTTCCTCTTTACCAATCATGCCAAAACTTCATTAAATAATTTACGTATTTTAATTATATTTTACGTCACTTTCAAAATAACATTTAGTACTCGAATTTAACTTTTACATGTGGTAGGTCTTGAATCTTCTTCTTTACCAATCGTATCAAACTTCATTTAATAATTTATGTTACGTGTTTTAGTTATATTCCACGTCACATTCAAAATAACATTTAATACTCGAATTTATGATTAAATTGACAAAAAAAATTCATACTTTAATAACTCAATTATAATATTTTAAAATTTAAAAATAGGATTATAAAATTAAACCTTTTATTTGAATCCCATGTGATTGCTAAGGGTGTTCACCGCCTCAAGTATAGCCTATATTTAAATCGAGCTAATCGTGTTTGTTATTCGAACTTTACTCTATTATTATAATTTTAAAAAAATTAAACCTTTTATTTATTTATTTTAGGTTGGAGTTGGAGACAGTGATTAGAGTTGACCTTAAAAACAAAATTAATAAACAATAATAAATTTTAAAGTTATTAGTGGGACCCACAATAAAAAGTGGGGCCCCGATCTACTTTTTCACCGGAAACTGGAAACGGCGGTCAATGTGACAAAGTCTCATCCCACAAGTCACATGGGATTCTCTTTTTTTTTCCTCAAAAAAGTGGAACCCTTAGCCATTTTGATTTAATATAAACAGTTCGAATTTTTTTATATTTTAAATTATTTCTTGGGGTAAATTTAATAATTAATTTTTCGTATTTTATTAATTTATTAAGAGGTAAATGTTAATAAAAAATTTTAAAATTATTTTATACTCAAAATAAAAATTAAACTCTAGACTATTAATTAAAATAAAAGAAACCTATATAGTTTTACTTTAACTCTCGTAATTAATATCAGCCGTTGGATTTAGGTGTCTTTGTTAATCATTTGGTATGATAGCATGCCGTTGAATTTTTCTGATATGACTAGGTTTAGACCTTATAGCCGCTTTAGCTTTTTGATGCTTACAGCTGGACATTGAAAAAAAAAAACATTATTCTTTAAATTCCACTTTTTTATTAATTCAATAAAAACAACACATTGAATATACTTTTTTTTTATAATGATACTTTATGATTTGATTAGGGTAAATATAATGTTTGGACCCTAAATATGACAATTAAGTTTATTTTAATACATGTATTTTTTTTGTCCACTTTAAAATTTGAACTTGATGTTTTGGCCTTTAATGATGTATTAATGTGACATTTTAATATTGTACCATATCATCACTTGAAAATTAAAAAGATTATATGAAATTTTAGGTAATGATATGGTAGAATCTCAAAGTGTCATATTCAATATTTTAATAATCGTGATGATGATTGAATAGGTCAGGCCATTAGTTTTTTATTTAACCAATTCGATTGGTTTGATTGCCAAACTAATAATAATTTAAAAAATAACTAAAAATTTGTAAAAATTAACCCAATTCAAATGTCAATTTTTATTTCATTTTTTTATTTTTACTAATTTCAAACAATTTTTAAATCAATCGATTCAAACCTTATTTAAAATGAGTGCTAAATGTGTCTAGTATATAAATAAATATTTGGTAAATAATGGGAAAACTAAGAATTTCATTCTTTTAAAATTATTATTTAGTACTAATTATTCAACAATTATAATTAATAAAATGGAAAAAAAGCCCATACATTTAGAATTAATTGTTGTTTATAGGAAAGTAGTAGGCTCTTTTTTTTTTAGGTCAAAGTGTGACATTATAAAGGAAAAAAGATAAAGCAAAACAATCATGATAGCTTGTTTCTAATTGTTCAAACCTTTCATCTTTTTCAACAATTAATTCAATTTATCGTTTAAATTTATTTTTAGTCCTTGTACTTCAATAAAAAAATTGGATTTAATCTCTAGATTTAAAAGTTAAAACTTAAGTGATATTAATTTTTTTGATTTGAAAATTTCACTATAACCTTAAAATCGTAAGAACTTTTCATTAAATTTGATCAGTTTAACATGTTGATTATAATGCTATTATTTGATGTGACATATGATTGATAAAAAATATACATGTTAAATCGACAATCTTTTATTAAAACTACCAAAATATATAATAATAATAGGATTAAAGGTATTTTTGGACTATAAAGTCACGATATCAAATCCAACATTATATGTGGGAGAGCGTTAGAGTGCACGCCATGTATCATTGTTTATTTATTCTATCAACAATACCAGCGGTACAAATGGATGAAGTTTTTACTAGAAAAGACTAATTTTCTCTTTAATTTAACGTACAATGACTAATTTGCTCATTTTTTATAGATGAGACAATTTTTTTTGTTAAATTTAGTTTATTACAGTTGTATTCTTTTTGTTATATAGCTACTATTTGACTTTTTTTTTTAAATGTCACACCAGTAAATTTAATAAAAAAATTCAGTCGGTAGCTTTAATAGATAAATTTGTACAAAAACTACTAACAAAAATAATAATAAGATTAAGAACTACAAACTATTTAAATTAATAGAAACTAAATCGAACTAAAACCCTTACATAATAATAACAATACATGATAAAACTCGACCACCCATTAATGTGAATATTAAGCATGGATACTTAAAACCCAAAGATTGACAATATTTTTTTATTTTGAATAAAACAATAAATTTATTTATGAAATTAATTTCAAAAATCAAATGAAAGAAAAGTCTATTATTAATATAAAAGTTCAAAGTAAAAATATTTGCTTTTGATTACATTAACAAAGAAAATAGGCCCAATTTTGAGATTGTCAAAATGGCCCATTCATAAACAGAAGAAGCAGAATTCAAAATTGTCAATAAAATGAATAAATCAGCCAAGGCCTAATAGTCTAGACAAAAGGCCACAATAAATCTTTCTTTTAACCTTTTTTTTTCTCCTAAATTTGATTTGCAACTAAGCAAAATATTTAAAATTGAATTGATTCAGAGGATAATGTGTTTCAATGCATTCGATGCTCTAATATTTGATGCTCTAATAGTGTAAAATTCTATATACTATCAATGAATCAAATAATGCCATACATTTAGAATTAAGTTAAAGCACACCCAAATAAGAGTTGTAAATGAACTGAGCCTGAACAAACCTTTGTTCAAGTTCATTTGTTTATTTTTGAGCTTGTTCATGATCGGTTCATGTTCGTTAATAATTTCAAAATTATGTTTATGTTCATCTATTTAAAATCATATAATTTAACATGTTCACAAAAAATATTCATGAATAATAATAAACAAACAAAAATCAGCTTTAAATAATTTGTTAAACAAATACATGAACGAAACACCAAAGGTTGCATTAATATGCTTCATCAACATCGAATGTGGGCATAATTCACTTTTAATTTTTGAAATTATAAATTAATATAATGATAAAATTATATTTTATTTTTAAAATTTTTTTTATTCACTTCTGGTCCCTTTAAACAACTTTTTGGTCTTGCCCCTTGTGTAAGTGGATATCGCAATGGATAGCTTGGGATAATAACAAATGAGTAAGAGAATACAAGTGAAGACTAAAGATGTATCCTCTACTTTTGGTATCTTATCGTCTTTTATCTACAATTTGCATACATGTATATATACATTATCAACAAATTATACAAGTGGCATAAAATATTACAAAAATACTACAACGTGACTGTTCAAATGGTTCACTTGTGAGTTGATTCTAGTTGTGTTTTTTAACACTGATGTGAACTGTGTGGACCCAATTAAGCTTAGCTAGAATCTAACATCACATGCAATAACCAGTGACCATGAAGACCCCTAAGTTATATGTTGATGGTATAGCTGATTGGAAAAGATAATTAGAAGTTGAATATGGTAGATAGTTAGATATTTTCACTTTTAATTTGGTAGTTAGATTGCTTAGCTATTTTTTTATACAATATTTAGAACTATTCTTAATCCTTTCTGAATCTTTAAATAGAAAGATAAAACGTATTTAAACACACTAAAACCTATATTCTCTTATATTGACATTAATACCGATACTAACTTAACTAAGACAATGTTAAAGAATCAAAGACATTGGAGGCTTGTAAGTCGTAACAACAATAGTGTAATATTGGGTAATTTACATTTTGGGTCTCTAAATTTAACATCAATTCTTGTGTGGGTCGCAATGCTTTAATTTCATTAAATTATATTATTGAATTTTTGTTAAAAACAAATTAAATCACTTGTGCTAACTTTATCAAATGATTTTAGGGATAAATATTAAAACTATACATGAATTTTGATTCAATGTGCAATGTCACAACTCACATATGAATTTTGATTTGGTGCCATTTTGTACATGAAATTTTGATTTGATTCAATTTTTACAAATCACTAACAACATTATCGAGTTAACATCATTTTACGTTGATATATTGTATACATAAACAATTATATTAATCAAATATGAAAATAAAAGTATAAATCCGTTTTTTTAAATGTGTACAATTGAATTAAAATCAAAGTTTCATACATACATATGAACCACAATTCAAGTTTCATGTTTATAATTGCACCAAATCAAATTTAATGTATCAAATTACACATTGGACCAAATGTCATGTATAAATTTGATATTCATCCCAATAAATTTAGTGTAAAAGTTACCTTAACATCATGGGGAAGACATAAAATTTTTTGGGGTGAAATTAAATTATATATTTTTATAGGATTTAAAATGCAATTTCACCATAGTATAGGCACATATCTTTATAGTTTTTAGAAAGATTAAATGAAAAATTTATGATTTAAAGGAGAAATTATAATTTTACCTTGTGTAAACTTAAAATTCAACAAAGTTTAAAGGAGCTAAAGCTAAAATTTCCCATCCTTCACCTGCTTAACATGCATACTTTGAGTTATTTTTTAAACGGAACGCCTTAAGGCCATCCTTTCATGACACTATCTTTTTCTTCTTTTTTTCACATAAAAAAGGTTATGGTCAATTTTCATCTTTAATCTCTTTACCTTTTTTGAGATTATATAAGAATGATTAAATTTCGATTTTGATCTCTATATTTCACTCAAATTTAAAATTTAATTTTTATATTTAACTTTTGACATAATTTGTCACCTCGATTCTTATAATGTCATTAGTTAATCTAAATATTTTATTCTGATTAGAATGTTTATGTGAATTTTTAAGGATTGTTAACATCGTTAAAATTCTTTATTACATTCAGGTCCATTACGATGTCATTTTTTATTTTTGGTTCCAAGGATACCAAGTAAGTATCTTTTTAATTTCAAAATGTCACGCTAGTAAATTTAACAAAAAAATTATAATAGTGTTAATAAATAGACCTAAATTTTTAAATTTAAAAAGTATAAAGACTAAATTCCCAAAAATAAAAATATAAAAATTAAATTCTAAATATACGAAAAACTCACAAACTTTAAAAATATTATAACCTTAAAATTTTTACTTTATAATTTAATTAAAAAATAAATAATTAACTCAACCCAAAGGGAGGCTATCACAGAACATCTTATCCATATATTTATTGGTCTTGCTGTTCTCTTTGTCACAGTTCCTTTATCACTTTATCTTCATCTTTTTTTTTTTAACTTTATCTTTTATCTTTCAACATCATTTAGATTCTTTTTTAAACTATCTGATTATAAGATCTGATTGTACATGTTCTTTTTGACACAATAGTTAAAACTATTCATAACCCTTTCTCAATACATAAATAGAAAGATAATGCAGTTAAGCGCATTTGAACTCATGTCCTACTACATTGACAACAATACCCATATCAATCGAACTAAAACTCAATCTGCAACAAATTATCTAGATTTTAGATGTTGAATATTAAGATAAAATAACAATTCCCATTTATTTATTTTCCATTTTTGTTTCTTCTCCGGCTACTATTTTATTGGATTTACCATTACCATTCAAGTTTGGTATATATATATATATATTTGTTAAATTCTACTTTTAGTCTTTGTACTTTATGAAAAGTTATGATTTGATCTTTGTATTTTTCAAATTAATCAATTTTAATTTTTACACTTTTTTGAATTTTAAAATTTTAATCTTAACTCAAACCGTAGCAGTTAAATTTGTTTGGTTAAATCCGATTATTCGTCATGTACTATGTGTGCAATTGTATATATGGTCAATATTCTCCATCTGGATAATTCTAAATTCCTATATTCTCTTTTCAAATTTTGAAAATTTAATATTTATACAAATGACCATCGTTAATCTATTAACAAGATTTTTAATGAGTAATGTGTGAAAATAACAAGGTGACATGGTATTACACATATAATAGTATGTTAGGCGTATTAGATTTTGGAAAAAAAAAAGAATTTAACTTAATAACTTTCATGAGGATTGAAATTTTAAAATTCAAAAAGTATAGGGACTAAAAATAACTAAATTACAGTTTAATAATTAAATTCGTA
This sequence comes from Gossypium hirsutum, assembly GCF_007990345.1. NCBI lineage: Eukaryota > Viridiplantae > Streptophyta > Magnoliopsida > Malvales > Malvaceae > Gossypium > Gossypium hirsutum. The sequence goes on from NC_053429.1 coordinate 2,272,298, forward strand.
ACTTTTATGCAGTATATGGACTAATAGCTTAGTTCAACCTATTTTCTTTTCTCTTTATAAACTCATACATCACTACACTTTCTTCCACCCCACACATTCAAAATCCTCTATATGGATTCACAACCATCAACAATGGCGGTTCTCTTGCTGATGATGTTCACTTTATCATCAACTTTCGACATGTCAATCGTATCCTACGATAAATCCCATCCCGACCGGTCGATGTCTAGTTGGAGAACCTTCGACGAGGTTATGGCAATGTATGAGGACTGGCTTGTAAAACATGGCAAAGTTTACAATGGTTTAGGAGAGAAAGAGAAAAGGTTCCAGATTTTCAAAGATAATCTCAGGTTCATCGATGAACATAACTCGGAGGAGACACATAGTTTCAAGCTTGGGTTGAACCAGTTCGCCGACTTGACCAACGAGGAGTACCGTTTTACTTACTTGGGTGTTAAGAAACCTAATAAGAAGGTTTCCAAGAGGAGTGATCGTTACGTGCAGCTCCTCGGCCAGGCGGCCTTGCCGGATTCTGTTGATTGGAGGACAAAAGGTGCTGTGGCTCCGGTTAAAGATCAAGGTTCTTGTGGTAAGTTGCATTGATCATCATTGTTTTTTCATCTTTGTTGGGTTTTAAATTTGTTTGAAGTTTTTATTTTACACATCAAAACTAATATATATATATATACATATATATAAAGGTATTGTGGCCATTTTCATTTTGATCACCTGTCTTTAATTTCGGGTTAGGGAATATTATTGTACATTCATTTTAGTTACTCAATTTTAATGAATTTTCATTTTAATCATTCATTTTTTTTAGAATTAATTTTATTTAAAAAATTTAAGTTTTATGAAAATTGAATTATTTAGTTATGGAGATAAAATTTAAGTTTTTTCTTGTAACTTAATTCCTTATAAAAGAAATTAAGGTTTTTCTGTAAAAAAAACTAAAATTAATTCTAAAAAATAGAAAACCATAAAGGAAATTGGAAATATAAAATAGGGTTTTCTGTATAAAAAACCCAAATAATTTCTAAAATCTATTTTTTTTATAAAAAATAAAATTAATTCTAAAAAAGGAAATTTAAAAAAAAAAGATAAAATGAGTGATCATAATAAAAAATTATTAAAATTGGATAACTAAAATAAGTATACAATAACATTGCGTTACCCCAAATTAGCGACAAGTAACCAAAATGAAAACAATTTGTAATGACAATGTCTTTTTTACAATTTTTTTATTTTCAATACTTAAAAATAAAAATTTATGAATTTTAGGTGATTTATCTTATAAGATTATTTTAATTGACCATTCAACGTTGACTACAGGGAGTTGCTGGGCTTTTTCAACTATTGCTGCAGTGGAAGGGATAAACAAAATCATTACAGGCGACCTCATAGTTCTCTCAGAGCAAGAATTAGTGGATTGTGATACATCCTACAATGAAGGATGCAATGGTGGCCTTATGGATTATGCCTTTGAATTCATCATAAAAAATGGTGGCATTGACACTGAAGAAGATTACCCTTATACCAATCATAATGGCAGATGTGACACCTATAGGGTAAGTGTTCGAACACATTAGTAATTACCTACAAAATTGTTATTTGATTATTTGATTTGATTTTATTTTTATTAGTAGTCGGTTAATATGGTAATTTTTAAACACTCAACATTTACACATTATGTAATTTAATTTTTTTTTGTAGTTTTATTTTATTTTTTGACATTGAGGGGTTAATTAAATAAAACAAGATGAAAATTATTATCTTAGATTTTTGGGTATTTCAGTTCATTATATATTTTTAATCAAATTTAGTTGATAAATTTAATTTTTATCTTTTTATGCGAAAGGATCATAAAGAAAAGCAGAACCATAAAAAAGATCAAATTACAAAACATGTAAATATTGAGGGTTAGATTTTTTAGAATTAAGACTAAATTGACACAATGTATAAATGTTAAGGATTAAAGTTACTATTATACCACTTTTAAAAGCTTAAATCGCTAGTTACGATTATGGTGTTTTGTGATTTGCAGAAGAATGCCAAGGTTGTTTCAATTGAAGCTTATGAAAATGTTCCGGAAAACGACGAGGGTGCATTGAAAAAGGCAGTCTCAAATCAACCGGTTAGTGTTGCTATCGAAGCCGGAGGCAGGGCTTTCCAATTATATCAATCTGTAAGTTTTGTCTATGGATTGAATGCTTTGTTTATAATTGACAATGAAACAACAAAGTAATGTGTGTTTTTGTCCATTGTTTGTATTTTAGGGTATATTTGATGGTCAATGTGGCACACAATTAGACCATGGTGTGACTATTGTTGGATATGGTACTGAAAATGGTAAAGACTATTGGATTGTAAGGAATTCATGGGGTGATAATTGGGGAGAGGCAGGCTATGTCCGGATGGAACGAAACGTGGTCGATACCAAGACCGGTAAATGCGGAATTGCAATGGAAGCCTCTTATCCTATCAAAACGGGACGAAATCCACCTAATCCCAGTCCTTCTCCGCCGTCTCCCGTAAAGCCTCCTTCTGTTTGTGATAATTATTATAGTTGTCCCGAGAGCAATACTTCTTGTTGCGTCTTCGAGCAATATGGCTACTGCCTCGCGTGGGTATGTTGCTCGATTAAGGCTGCTACTTGTTGTGAAGACAACTATAGCTGCTGTCCACATGACTACCCTGTTTGCAACATAAATGAAGGAACTTGCTTGATGGTAGTGACATTTTCGGTTTCGTTTTCTTGAAAAATTGTTATTGTTTGTATATACATTGTCTTATTTTCGAATTCGTTTACGCAGAGCAAGGATAATCCGTTGGGAGTGAAGGCGATGAAGCGGACTCCGGCTAAACCGTTCCGGGGAGATGGAAGTGTAGTCGGAAAAAGCAGTGCTTAAATCGAAAACCGACATGTATGATGCTAGAGCATCTGTGAACAAACAGGTTGCTGTTAATTTCTATTGTCCTCTGTATTCCATTTCATTATTTATTAATGGCTTCTAAGAATTTGATTATTTGTCAACATGTAATGTTGTTTATATTTTCTTCGTATTAATTATTAAATTTCGGCTCTCTTACGCGTATTTTAAATAAGTCTAATTTTTATTCTAAATAAAAGTTGCGTGGAAGCGTGTGAAAGAGTAAAATTATTGTACTGAAAAATCACACTAAGTTCAATTCCCAGGAAAGAGAGGTAGATCACGAAGATCACTTAAATACCAAGTCTTTCCTAGCCAGAATATCCCTCTATCGTAATTTAATAGCACAATAAATCACTACAATCACATTCACAAAATATGCAAAACAAATAATAAAGAACACCAGAATTTTAACGAGGTTCAGCAAATTTTGCCTACGTCCTCGGGCACTACCAAATATATTTCACTCCAAAAATTACAAGTGAAATTTACAAATAGAGAGAGAGAATAATGCCTTAAGTAGAGAATGGCAATTATGGGATGAAGAAAGTAAGCAATGGTTAGGCCTATTTATAGTTGAGGTTCAAGGATCAACTTGCAATGTCCCTATACAATTAGGGACCAAAATTGTAATTATCCCATGCCAACTTTTAACCCAACTTGCCAACCAATATTACTTTCTACTTTCGGTGCCCACCCCATTTGACTTTTCAAACAATGGTGGGTTCCAATAATAAAACAAAAAAATAAGGTAAATTTTACAATTAATCACTTAATTATTAATGCGTTTTTGTTTTGGTCAATCAACAAAGAAAATTTTTAATTTAGTCACTTTTTGATCACCTGTTAAATTGTTAATGGAAATAAAGATGCGACTTTTTTTAATTGGTATAATAATATATTCAGTCTAAATACTCACTCGTTCTATCATTTTGGTCCTAATATTAAATAATTTAACAAATTTAATCTTCCATATTTACAAATTCTATCAATTTAATCCAAAAACTTATTCACCAATCAAATTTTATTTTATTTCTTCGAGAACTTCAATGAGGCATTTACTTATAACATTTAAATTAAATGCAGCAGAAATGAAAACATGCATCCATAAAAGGCTTGTTTGCCAAATTTTCTATTTCAAGCTCTTTCGTTGCCCAATGAAAAGCCAATTTGATTTTTGAAACAGTCCATTTGAACCAGGTATTTGCCACGAACATCACTCAAGTCAAAGCACAAACAAAACCAAAATCGACAAACAAAACTGAGTCAGCACGTTGACAATGTGGCCTTTGACTTCCCCCTCCCCCCCCCCAATGAGTTCAACGTCAACTTTAATGGAAGTTTATTAAGCAATGAACCCCCTTTTAATCTGTGGTTAGATCCAAAGTCTTTGAAATTTTAGCCATTGACTTTACCTATTTCTGCACATGAAACTGCATTTGATTATAGGCTTAAATGACTGTATATGTGAACACAGCATGAAGGGAACCAAATACGACGAAATTCCAAGAGTGTCAGTTAAATTTTAAACCCATAATTCTCCAACTAAAAACATATAAAATAGATAGGTTTAATTGAGTTTTTAATTAGAAATTTGGAATTTAATTATTATAATTTAATTTTATATAATTTAGTTTATATATTTTTATAATATTATCAATAGATCCAAATTAATAACAACTTTAATTGTTGTTGTTAAAGTGATAACATGATTTTTGTTTTGTCTTTTAGTCATATAATCAAAATCGCATAAAAATCTAATTAATTATATCTACAATCGATAATGAATTTATGTCATTTGAATGCTCAAAATTTTTTTTTATTTAATTCACATCATCACTTTAATAACACTAACAATGTTATCAATTTACATCTATTAGTATTATTACAAATGTGTTAAAAGTCTTCTTGAGAAGAAAATGGGTCAAAGGTTGGTTTTGGGTTCGTGACATCTTCAATCCTACAAGATATAGGAATAATTATAGGGCCACCAAAAGTTGAGATTCGGGACGTTTTTCGATGCTTAAGCCAGTGAGGGAAAGGTAATGAAAGCTAAAGGGAATATTTTTGCAGAATAATGATAGATAAAACTGTTCCTTCCATGTAATTGGCTAAAGCTAGTATATTTGATCCAATAGGACTATGCCTCAGGCCCTTTTTTGATCTTACCCTCTGGCGTTTGGCAAGTACCAATTTATCTAGACTTAAGGTATATTCTCTTGAACCGGTATAACAAAATGCATAAAACTAAATTATGTCAAATTAAACAAATTTCCAACTTTACTAAATTTCAAGATAGTAGAGGGACTTAAAATCATAACTAGACCAAATAAATATAAAAATAAAATTCTATTGATATTTAGGTGAGCAAGTTTCAATGAAATTTCCATTAACAATATACTCTATGTAGTAGAACATTTCAGTCACATATGGCAATTCAAACAGGTTGATGTGTTGGAGATAAAGCAAGTTGATGGGTTTTCTCTCATAAACAATTCAAAACCACCCCATGATTGATACAGCTAAGAAGATGACTAAAACAGGCTCTGTCAACCCTTAGCAATTAAGGAGAGATAATTATATTCCCTTCATTTCCTATAAATACTAGTTGCAGCAGCTTCTATATTGTCATACTAAGAACAGCATTTTTCTCATCAAGCTATAAAGTTGTTCTATACTCGCATTCATGTCGATCCAAGGCCTTCCGTTCGAGGTTACAGGTACGACATATCTATATACATTGTATGTATAGAGATATATGACTGACCTAATTCCTAGTTGTCATTGCTATGTTTTGATCATATCTATCCATTTTTGCAGTTGTTGGATGCTATAACTTGGAGGACAAGGAATGGATATCAAAACAAGATCCTTATGTTTGTGTTGAATATGGAAGTGCTAAGTATAGGACTAGAACCTGCACTGGTATCTTTCTTTTCTCTATTTACGAAACCGATTTTTTAAATTTATGTTCGGATTTCATTTTTAAATTTTTTTTTTTGGTTTAGATGGAGGGAAGAATCCTACTTTTTAGGAGAAATTCGTATTTACGCTTATCGAAGGCCTAAAGGAACTAAATGTGGTCGTTTGGAACAGCAACACGATCGTCGCGGACGATCATATCGGAACTGGAAGGTAAATGATCTAAATCTACAATCCCCAAGAAAAAAACATTAACTTAAGGTTCAAGGAACTGAGTTTGTCTTGCTTGTGTTGCAGGGTTCAACTCCATAAAGTCCTTTCCCAAGGTTTTGATGATTGTACTTGGCCACTTCAAAGCAAATATGGCAGGTTAGCTAAATAGGAAAGCTTGTATAATTCTCTTTTTTAGTATAATCACTTGTGTATTTATCTGTTTTACAATTTAAACCTAATCTACGATAAATTTATTTCAAAACAGGCATGCTGGGGAAGTAAGGCTCATATTGCACTACTCCAATGCCAAGGCCCCAGTAAGTTAATTACCCACTTACCAAGTTCCACATATTTGTAAAATTCCATCAATCCTGAATGTAGAATACATACATATATATTATGTATATTATGTTATATGGGTTAATTGTATGATAAGGATTTTAAATTGGTCCCAAACTCCAAAACGTTTTAATTGAGTCCTTAATATATGGGTATCATATCAATTAGATCTTTTCTACTACTTTAGGCGTTAGATATTAGCTTTGATATAATATGAAGTATATTTAAAACACGTGGATCAAATTTTAAACAGGTGTGAACCTATAATATAGACAAATTGGATCTGACATGTTAAAAGGAAAAAAAATTGCTCTCATAAATTTGAATGACACAATTTTTTTTTCTAATACGTTAGATTATGTTGTCCATGCAACGTGTTTAAAATTTGATCAATACGTTTTAAATATGTTCTAGATGTCCAAATTTACTGCTATGTTGAAAGAAAGATCTAATTGATATTATAATGATACTATAAGGACTCAATAGAATGTTTTGAAAATTAGGTACCAATTTAGAATATGTATCATAGTTTGGAACATCTTGTGCAATTGACCTTATATATTTATATATATAAATACATGCATAGCTGACCAAGTAACCATGGTATTCAAATGTAGCAACCACAAAAATCAAAATGCAAGACAAAATCAATTGAAGCATATGTACCATCTGCACCTTTCAGCCAAGTCTCACCATATGGTTACCCACCAGCACCATCAGCAGCTCCTTACCCAACAATGTCATATGCAGCTCCATCTCATTACAAGTCATGTCCTACAGCAGCCCCTGCTGCTGTAGGTTACCCTCACCAGGCCCCTCTTGCACCTTATCCACCACAAGCATACCCACCACCACCCCCACAGGCCTCAATTTATTATCCACCAGGTACATTCTTATTGCTGCATTTATACACACACATATATATAGTCCATGTTTATCAATTGCTTGATCTGAACTTTTCTGATTGTTGGTGCAGCTCCGACCGGAATCTATCCTTCACCACCCTATTGAGCTATTTCAAGCACATAAAATTACTACATCAATAGAAGGTGCAACAATTCATTGTCTGAGCCATCAATAGAAGAAATTTTCATTACATTGGATTTTTGATCCGTATTTCAAACAACATTATGTCCTTTTTTCTTGATGAATTGGTTTCTTGTAATCTACTCTTCTCTGCGATTTCTATATAATAAAAAATGGTGGTTCTCTCAAGTAGGTATTTGTAGCATTTTGACCAAGTATCAATAATGGTGACCAACTAGTGGGAGATCAATGGTGAACAAATAATTTATCTTATTATATATGCAAGATGTGATTAAGATTTCTAGGGAATGTATTTATTGGTCAAATATGCCTTTTTCTTAGCTCAATTAATTAATTAATTAATGCTTCATAAAGGAACATTTCCAAATTTCTTGTGAAGAGCAATAATATTAATGGAGTTTTAAATTTGTTGAAAATGAAGAGATAAAATTTTGATTCGATTCGGAAATAATATCGACCCATTAAAAAAATTATTGACTTTGAATGGATGATATTTTAAAGGCTTATAGAAAAAGAGTGCCTTAACAAAACAAATATTAGGGCACTTATTATCGGTTATGAATCAAAAACTTATTTACCTAAAAAAAATATTATTATGTTAAAAATAAATAAATTTAGAGTAATAAAAAATTAATTTTTATTTTTCAACAAGCATTTAAATTTAAATATAAGAAAATATTATTATACTTAAATTAAATAAAATATTTAATTAATTAAAGTCTGATAAATATTGAAAACACTTCATATTCATGTTGAATTACATTTTTATTGTAATTTAAACTATTCAAATTTATATATAAGTAATATTTTGTTATTTTAAATTTTTTTTACTTGCAATAATTTTAGTATTAAATTAAAAAAATAAAAAATTCAATAAATAAAATCCAATAAAATATTAAATTGCACTTTATATTCATTTTGAAATACACCAAATTTATAAATAAATAATATTTTATCTAGACTATTTTTAAGTCCTTGACTAATGGTGTCACGAGTCAAGCAGACACAAACTCGATTAGAAAAATTATGAAAATGCCATTCCGAAAAATAAATTATATTATTTGAAAGTATTTTAGTTTTTTAATTTTTAACAAAACCCAATAAAAACTTTTCATGTGATTAGATTTGACTGTACTATTTACATCAATAAAATATTAATTTTATTATTAAATTAAAACTTTATTTTAATATAATATTTACATTTTAATTTTATTATGTAAACTTTATTACCTCTATCAATTGTATATTATACTCTTATTTAAGCTCCTGATTGAGTTGGTGCTCGAGTCAACCAAATACCAACTCGATTAAAAAATTACGGAAATGTATTTCCATAATTAGTAATGTTGTTGATCAAGTTGGTGTCACAAGTTGACTTGACACTAAATTAAGATTAATGACAGCACCATGATACACAATTGTAGTACATTTGGTATTCTTAATATGATGTATTTAGGTGTTTAATCTATTTTTTATTTTAATATTGTACATATTTCATTCATATGTCATTAGTTTCATTATTTATTGTATGTTACTTTTAAACTAACATCAATGCTAATTTTCACACACATATGCATGTGATACAATTTCTAGTTATTTTACACTTTTTTTACTCAAACATAAGAAAATTATTTTATTATATTAAAACAAAAAATTAAATAGATAAAATTCGATACATATTGAACCAAATTGGGTGGTCATGTCGGTTGAAATATTAGTCCAAAAATAGGGGTTGTATTGATTGACTCGAGAACCGATACATATTGGTCGAATTGAGTTAAAAAATCAGCTGAATTGATTTTCTCTATTTTTAAAATATTTTTTATTTTTATAAATTTATTTGGTCGAACTAGACAAACCAATCAAATCAGGAACTAATGACCTAATTAGTTTAGGTGCCAACTTGGAAAAGCAAAGTAGTTTGGGTACCATTTATGAAAAAAAAAGATTAGTACTATTTGTGAGTTAAACCAAAATTTAATAATCTTTAAGTTTAATTCATCAAATTTTTTTTTAACAACGTAGCCTATCCCCAACCCATAAATAGGAGGATAATGCGCTTTAGCACACTCGTACCATATCCTTCTACATTAGCAACAATGCCTATGTCAATCAAGGTAAAACTCAATCAATCCCATAACTTTTAAATATAATTCTAATAACTCTAGTTTAATTTTGCCACTCTTTTAAAACTTCGACAATATCCATATAACCATATATAAAAGGACAAGTGACACACCCACCACTTTTTTAAAATGGCTAAATTTTAATTTTGGCCTCTATAATATACTTAAATTTGAGTTTTAGTTTATATACTTTAATTTCTAACATAATTTCATCTTTATAGTTTTATAATATTATTAGTTAGTAAAATAATTAATATCATTAACTTTTCAATTAAAACGTTACGTGGTTATATATAATTTGAATATCCTAAATATTAAAGACTAATACGTGCATCATCTTTTTATACGTTATAAAACAATGATCAAATTTCAATTTTGATCTCTAGACTATGTTAAAATTTGAGATTTAACTGATATAATTTAAATTTTAACATAATTAGATCCCTATAATTTTATAATGTTATTAGTTAATCTAAATAGTTAATATTGTTAACTATTTCAATCAAAATATTGACGTCAATTTTTCCTAAGAATACTATTCCAATAGATGATTTTGAATGGTTGTTTTTAAGAAAAATCCTAATAAGTAGTTTCAATGTTATTTTTACTTACATGACTATCAAGTAGTTTTTTTTTAATTTCAAAATATCACATCAAATAATTTAGGGTGAATTATACAAATAGTCACTCAACTATTCTTGCGTTCCCATTTTAGTCACTTAACTTTAAAAAATTTTAATTTAGGCACTAAACTTTGTATTCGTTCCTATTTTGATAAACCATCATTCAATTGATAATGGAAATAATGACATAGCATTTTTCTAACTAGTATAATAACACATTTAATCATCAATACTTATATATTCTATCAATTTGATCCTAATTTTAAATAATTTAATAAATTTAACCATTCACATATACAATTTCGATCAATTTGATACTCATATTTCCTAACCGATAGAAAGCTTTGACAACATAGGCATTCCAAACCCCAAAAAGGGGGAAAAAACTTCTCCAATTGTGCAAATATAACATACTTTACAGGATTTCTTGAGAATTAAACTTTACAGGATTTTAGTTTTTGGGTCATTTAAATTTCTACTTTTTATTGTATTTAACAGTTATCTAATTTAATCCACAGCTCAGTTATCCAATTTAATCCACAGCTCAAAGATAGGTTCTTTGTTGTTGGAAAAAAATGAAAAATAGAATTTTTTTTTTGTTAATTGATTTTATTTTATATGCCAAATCATCTATAAAGAAGAACCGCACTTTTTATGTCAATTATTCTGGATTTTATTGAATTAATTAGCTTAGTTCTTTAGATTTGAATGTTCAGCGGTGATCCTACTATTTGATTTCTAAGCTTTGCTCGTGTTATTTATTAACAATTGGAGAATTTGGGGGGGGGGATTTTACAAATTTATAGGTAGCTGAAAATTTTTGTTGGAAAATTTAAGAATCAAATTGATAAAATTTATAAATGTGAAGGGTATTAAAATTAGGATCAAATTGATAAAATATTCAATTGACTATCTAATTTACCCAATAATTTAATAGAAGATTAAAAATAAGAGTGATTAAATTCCATAGGTAATTATCCCAACACAAAGAGTGGATAGAGAAGGATACTAGTTTGAGATAATTATGAGCTCATGCATATTAAAGAAAGCAAAAGCAAAAGTGCAATTTGCTAAAAGAGAAAACAAGCCTGGCTGGGATCCACTATACAAGTGACATAAAAAAAGTTTGAAAAAGTTGCAGAAAAAGGGCTACATAATAAATTCATCTGAAAAGCTAATAACTCAAGTGGGGCAAAGCTTCAATGACTATGGCATGAAGGCAAGGAAGTCAACAATGGTGGAAAATGGAAACAAGGCCTGAAATCTGTGATCACAATTAACACTTTGGGAAATTCCCCAAAATTTTCCATCAATTTGGAAATATACAGAAGTATAATCACGGGTAAAAGTATCGAGAACTTTGTATTAAGAGTAGGGTCGTATTTTACCCTCTCTCGTCAAAAAATAGGCAAATTAACTCTTGTATCTTAAATCAAAAAACAAATTAATCTTTTTGTTAAAAATTCCATCTAATTTTTTACTGTTAAAATTTGATCTCTATATGTAGACGTAACACATCAGGTGTAACTGTCTAGTTAGGAAATAGATGAATTTTTAACAAAAAAAAAAATCAATTTACACTTTGATATAATACACAATAGCTAATTTGCCCGTACAGCGGGTAAAATGCAATTTGATTCTAGTATGAGAGCCCCACATGCACGCAGACATTCATATACAAACAAAGATATATAACAAATTTGCCACTGATATATTAGTTATTATTCCCTTATACCCTGTTGCAGCCTGAAGGATAATGTTACAGCAAATACTAAAAATATCGTCATGAAGCAAGCAAGTTATGGGGCAAAATGCTAAACTGACATTCTGATTTAGCTATAATATACAAATGGATAACTAGTTAAACGTACCTCGGATTCAGTGGTGGAAACGGCAACAAAACAACTAAAACAAGCACCACGTAAGGAGTTGAAGACCTCTCCACCTGGTTAAATTGGAACTTCAATTTTGAAGTTACGATTGGCATGCTTTGCTTTGCTTTTGATGTGTAATTTTTCCTGTAGGTGAGAAGACAGAGATACAATATAACCCAGACAAAAATCAAGATAATTGCAATATGTCCAAGCTAGATTTATACAAGCACAGCTAAAACCAGAAACTGTCAACAATTTCAGAAACCAAGTACGTGTCCCGATCAATAGAAACAAAATATAAATATATTACATGCTTATAGAATTGATAAAAGAAGTTCTAGGAAAAAGATGGATGAGTTAACTATTCAAAGATTCACAGACAGCTCAACGAATGATACTAATGCAGTTTCTAACCAATTACAATCAGATAGAAAGAATTCACAAACATAAACCCTGAAAAAATGCCCCACAAAAAAAACTAATAGCAGTTATCATGTTTGAATGATTCAACATGTCATAGATATATCTGGATTCATCTCATATTTAACTATTTGATGCAGAAAACTGCAGTCGAGTGGTTCCAATACGAACAAACATCCTACCTAATGAGCAAATGTATCCTATTCAGTATGCATAAAAAGAACAGGAAGCAATATACTGCACAAATCCAACTAATGTATCGATAATTGATCATATACGGAGAAAAAAGATTTGTGCGAGCTTGCTAAATAACAGAAATATAGGAAAATAAAAGAGAACCTATCACTTACGAAGATGAAGATTCAATTCTAAAGGCCATCAACAGCACAACGTATTTTAAAAAAATACACAGAAACAGAATCAGATACTACAATACAATATAATGTAACCAGTTCAAGACCCAGAGTGTTTTTTCCCACTATTTTCATTGCAACTTCATGTCGTCCATCCAAGTTAACTCCGGGAACTGCCGTTACTACTTGCCAACCTCCTCAAAGTGCAAGCCATGAAACTCCTCCCACCCAAAAGCCCTGAAAGCTTAAAGGATGTTGAACGAGCGGTGCTGCTTGAAGCAATGCCTGGAGCTCCAATTTGACCAGCCACAACAGGAGGAATTCCATCTCCATTATCTTGTACTACACCATCATTGGCAGTCACATCTAAATGTTCCCCCATATCCAAATTAACCGAGAGTGAACCTCTATTTGCTCTTAACCAATCAGCCCCTTCCGGAGTTACTCCTCTACATTTCTTCACCTTCACTTTAACCAAATTAGGGCAACCACTAGCAAGGGCTTCCATTCCATGATCTGATATGGGGCAACTCTTAATACAAAGCTTCTTTAAAGCTATACATTTCAAAGCAATACAACAAATCTCGGCATCACCAACTGTATCACTACCACATAGAGCTAACCGTTCCAAATTCTGACAATTCGAAGCTAACATTTCCAAACTCAGTTTTGTCGGATTAACACCAATAAGAACTAATTCTTGTAAATTAGAACAAGATTTCGCAACAGCGATTAATCCATGGTCACCTATTCGATTTGCTTTCCATCCATCAATATGAAGCTTCCTTAACAATTTGCATTTCTCTGCAACAGCTCCTAGTCCGGCATTTGTACACTCCGGAGTCTTAACAAGGTGAAGAATTTCTAGGTTTAAACTGTTCGATATAGCCTCAAGACCGACATCGCTGACCTGAATCCTCTCCATATGGATCTCTATAATACTCGTGACCTGATCCATTATAAGAGGGAAAAGCTTATCCCAATCACCAGAGCATCTAAAAAGTTTCAAAGATCTCAGATTCCTTGCACCAATAATAAGCGGACCAAAACATTGTCCGTTATAAAGCTCCTTTAAGCAAATCGTTTTCAACGATGCCGCCGCCAGCCCTGGCCCTATCGGCTCAGCTGCAGCTCCGTCGATGATGCCACGAAGTCGTTTCACAGAAAGCTCCTCAAGAGCCGGACAGTTGTCGAGCACGGCGTTCATGCCTTTAGCTCCAAAAGTACAAGATCCACACGAAAGCTTCTTTAGACCTCTACAGTTTTTAGCGAAAGCCAACATACCTGCATCAGTTAAGTCACGGCAAGCTCGGAGCTTAAGACGAGTCAAATTCGGGCAACGTTCCGAGATCGAAGCAAGTGCTTCGTCACCTATGCCGACAGATCTACGATCACATTTCAAAGCCAATTTCGTGACAGCATCGAAACGAGAGAAGATTGAAGGAATCAAAGGATGTAGATCTGATTGAGCGTTGAGAGAAAGCCGGTGACGATTCTGACCTTCAATCCTCAACCACCGCCGGCAAACAAGGGAACACCGTTTCCTATCAGCCGGAGTAAGACACTGAAAAACACAAGCTAAACACTCGTCCGGTAGATCCGATATGAAATCGGATAATTCATCAATCACTTCAGCTTCCTCGGTTTTCATCGGAGAGATCAGAACCGTTGATCTGGAGTAAGACCGTTGACTATGATAACAATCCCGACGAGTCGTGAGTTTCGCCGACGAAACTGACTGTCCCATCCACGGCAACTAACTAAACCTAAAATTGAAAAAAAAAACAGCCACAGGAAATTATCCTGGGCAAAACCGTAGAGAAATGCAAAAGGAGAGATTTACCATTAACATGTTCTTAAGCTCTCTTCATCATCTTCTTCAATTCAATTTTGCTCTTCTTGGAATTGTCAATGTCAAATTTCATTTGGCTTTTATTAATTCTGTTGATCTATTGCTTCCTAATAAGTCTTCGAAGTCAGAGTTCTAGAAAATGAAAATTCTGAAATCATAATTTTTAATTAAATTCCATTAAATTTGAGAATAATAGGAGCTTAAATGCGCTCCAATCTTATCTTTCTGATTTCCTTAAAATGCGCTGTAAGTCCCTATATTTTCATAAAATTTTAAATTTAATCTCTCTACTTTTTATTTTTTATTTAACGGCAAACTTCAATAGTCAGCCAACTATATATTTTGCTTTTTTATTAATTTCTTTTAGGGTAAACTACTAAAATAGTCACTTTTATTTTTCCCAGATTACATTTTAGCCACTTATATTTGAAATGTTATATCTTAGTCACTGACTGTTAATTACTGCTAACAGTGTAATGGTAAACTGATGTGTCATGTTAAATTATCATTTCAAATACAAATTTTAGATTAAATTATACAATTGGTCCCTATTTTTTCGTTTTGAACAATTTATTTTTTTCTTTTACATTAAAAGAAATGGAGAAGGGAGGAAAATAGAGGGAAAAGCAGAATAGAATAGAAAATAAAGAAAAAAAAGAAAGTTAAAGAACATAAAAAAAGTATTCAAAACGAAAAAATATAGGAATCAATTGTATAGTTTAACATTTTTTTTGTTTGAAATAATAATTTAACGTGCCAGTCAGCTTACTGTTACATCATTAACAACAATTAACGGCTTAATGACTAAAATGTTATAGCACGTTAACATGATTAAAACGTAATATTTTAAACATAAATGATTAAAATATAACTTAAAGGAAATAAAAGTGACTATTTTAATAATTTACCCTTTCTTTTTAACTTAAAAGGAATTTTGATTTTCATCACGTTACATTTAAATACCCTATCCATTTGTTATTCAAAGAGTTCATCCATGCGAACTATCTTATTGTATAATATATACGATTTTGTATTTGGTAAATTTGCAATATATGATTTTTGTTTTGTAAGTAGTTTTAAAAAACTGATATGTTTTGTCGATTAGTTTTAGCTTGATTGGTATGGCCATTGTTACAAATATAGTAAAATAAGGAGTCGAATGGATTGAAATTCATTATCCTCCTATTATTTATGAGTTGAGGAGTGACTATTGATAGTTTTAGATATTGTATCAGAAAAAACACAGATATGATCAAAACCTATAATGAGATTGATCCAAAAAAAATTAGCATTTTTTATATATATTATCATAGATAAAAGATTATAAAGTTTATTTTTTAAAAAATATAAAATAATTTTTACATCACAAATAAATTAAATATATCATTTTAAATTATCATTCAAACCAGACCTTCCTTCACGGCGCAACACTTACCTTTTTCTAATTCAAAGAAAAAGAAAAGTTTCCTTTTCTTTCTCTCATGACATGTTGTAATAAGTACATCTCCATCATAAAATATCTTTGATATTTTCTTTAGATAATTTTTAACTCGATTGGCATAGGTATTGTTATTAATGTAAGAGGATGTGGGTTCAAGTATGCTGAACGCATCATCCTCCTATTTAAGGGTTAGGGGGCTATAAGAATTGTTTCAAAAAGAATAAATGTGATCGACTTTGATACATGCAATAAATACAACAAAACCTTAACATTGATGTGTATCTAGTTTTTTTTTAGTTAAAAGGTAGGTCAAAGGTGTTTTAAAGATTGAGTTCATAACGAGTATTAATTGAATTTTTTAAAAGAATTATAAGTACAATAAAAATATAAATATAACGCGAGGAGTTATAAGTATCAAATTATTACAACATAGATTGTTCGAAGAATCACAAAATAGATCAAACATTAAAGTATAATTGAAATAAGAATCGGTACAGTTTAGATTAAGGCCAACAAACTGAACTAACTTGACTAAAACCTACACATGTTCGTGGAACTAAAAGTATCAAATTATTATAGCATGGACTATCCGAAGAATCACAAAGTAGATCAATCGTTAAAGCACAACCAGAATAAGAATTGGTACACTTTAGACTAAAGCTAATAAACTGAACTAACTTGACTAAAACCCACATATGACAATCGCATATAGTGAGACTTGAAGATCTACAAGCATAATTGTATATGATAGATCTCAAACTTAGATACTCAAAACTCAAAACATTCGCCTTAATTGAGGACTTGAACACAATTTCTTTTTGTTACTCCACCTATTTAGCCATTTTAAGGTACTTGAAAGATTTTCTGACCCAGACCAGCCCATATTTTGTGAAGGCTAAAGCCACAGTAATCCCTCACTGGGGTCCAGCCCAACAATTTTCCTTGAAGGGCCTCACCGAGCAGCCCAAGAACCACTTATTCAAACATTTTATCATGCCAACTGCGGAAGTACAACTCTGCCAAAGATATTATTTTAATTTAATATCTTATAATTTCATATATTTTTTTATTTACTAAAATTTTATATATAATTATCTTAACAATTTTTAATGCTTATAGTTTTATATATTACTATAGATTTAATTTTATTTGTTATAAATAAAAATAACAAACATAAAAAATGGGTCGGGTCAAACCTGGCTCGGGCCTTGAATGTTCAAGCACGAGCCCGATCCATATATTAAACGAGCCTAACTTTTTTTGCCTAAACCCTCCAAAATTTCAAGCTGGCCTTTAAACCTAGAGACGTAACTCAACCTATGGACAAATATAAATGCAATCGGATGCAACCTCTATCTCCCATTCTTCAAATCCTGATATTAATATTTAAATTCAAATATTCTAATCACTATTCATTATAAATTTAGATTTGATATACATTATTTGAATCCACTTTATATTGTAGATAATTGATTCAAACTTGAATATCAAAATTTATTATTCACTTTAATTTTTAATTTTTTTTGACAAATAAAAAAGTAAAAGACTTCAAATAGACACAAATATTACATTAAGACTGTTCTGGTCATTGAACGACCTTCCCTATAGTATCCATAAGATTTCCTTCGGCGGATGTTGATCATCTGAAATTCCATTCCCTGCTCGGTGGGGTTTGACGCATGATTTCCCCCTCGATATGTGTATGAGCTACCTGCACTCGCCTTTGATGACTTAGCATGTCTTGAGCTGTTCGAACAAGTGCACTAATTGGTGCCTCTTCAAGTTTCTTGCAACGCCCTGACAGCATCTAGAATATCTGACTCCAAGATTATCCTTTTAAAATTCATTGACCAAATTAAACCCAATCTATAATTTATTTAATTTAAATTCGAATACATTATAATTAGAATTAAATTGAACGAGACAATTAAACTTATTGAACTAAAAACTAATAGTTTTGTAAATCCTATAAGTAGATTAAGAAAAATAATCTAATACTCTATCCTAATTAATCATATAAATATAATAACAAATTTTATGGAATAAAATTTTCTTTCAAATTACTTTTCCTTGATGGTTAGGGAATTTATCGTCCAGATGTGACCTAGAGTCGAGTTATGCAAATCACATTACTATTAGAATATTGTCTTCCTCTTATAATTCAACAATAAAAAAAAACATTTCTTAATTTTTTTTTAGCAAAGAAAACACATGTGGTAATTTAAAAGCATAAAACATAGACTTATTAATGTAACATTGAAAATTAAAACATGACACATGATATATTTTAATCCACATGTGGAATTATTAAAGTAAACAAAAGTATAATTCAATGATGAAATTATCAATTAATAAAAAAATTAATTTTTAAACTTTTCATTAATTTAAAAAAATTCCAATTAAAAAAAGGTTACATTTTTTAAGTTTGTTGTTGAGAGTAAACAAAAGACGAAAGTATTACGGAGGCCTTTATATGAAGAGTTAAATTATATTTTGCCTCTTTTATTGAAAAAAGAAAAATTAGTTCGTGTACATTAAATTAAAGAACAAATTTATATTCTTATTAAAAATTCCATCTATTTATACTGTTAAAAACTGGTTTTTGTATGTAAGCATGAAGTATATGTGGCATATCACATATAATTGTCTGATTATTTCGTCAGTCGTGCTAGTTTTAAATAATAAAAATTGATAAAATTTTTAACAGAAATAACTAATTTATTTTTTAATCTAACATAAGAAAAAAAAATCTCCTAATTTAAGGACTGAAATTAACCATGCCACATTAAAACATGACACATGGCATATTTTAATCCACATGTGTAATTATTAAAATAAAAAATAATAATTCAATGTTGAAATTATGTATCAATAAGAAAAAAACTTAATTTCCAAACCTTCCAATAACTTTAAAAAA
Organism: Gossypium hirsutum; assembly: GCF_007990345.1. Taxonomy (NCBI): domain Eukaryota; kingdom Viridiplantae; phylum Streptophyta; class Magnoliopsida; order Malvales; family Malvaceae; genus Gossypium; species Gossypium hirsutum. The sequence continues at coordinate 2,291,355 of NC_053429.1, forward strand.
AAAAAACCTTTCTAATTCAAAACTAACCTCATAAGTTTGTTGTCGAGAGTCAACAATAGGTAAAAGTACCATAAAGGCTTTTGTACGATAAGATTTTATTTTACTATTTTATTAAAAAATTAGAAAAATTAGTCTGTATACATTAAATTAAAGAGTAAATTAATCCTCTTATTAAAAATTTCATCAATTTATACTGTTAAAAAATAGTTTTTGTATGTAAACATGAGGTACATGTGGCACATCACGTATAACTGTCACGCTAAGTTTTTATAATAGAAATGGATGAAATTTCTAATAGAGAGAACCAATTTGCTATTTGATCTAACATACATGGACTAATTTGCTTATTTTTTTAGTAAAACTGACAAAATATAATGACTCCTAGTATAAGAGTCTCTATAATATTTTTACCATCAACAAGACAATTAAAAACTATGATTTTAATTTATATTTAGTTACATTTTATAATGTTTATCCAAATATATCACACGTAATTTTATGAAAATTCAATTAGAAACCGACTTTCCAATCAGATTGTTATAAATTTCGTTTATAAAAAAATTGGAATATAAGGTTAGTTACAATTTTCCAATCAAGAACATATGTAAGTAAACGATGAATTTCTCTATAGTTGTTTGCACAAACTTCTAATCATAAAACACATTGATTAAAACATCCCAACATCCACAATGATGACATTTAAAAAATGTGGATTCATCTCAATCACAAATTGTTTGTTCCCATATCATAGGACATTAATTTATTTATTTTAGATTTTTCCAACGTACCAACACATTATCATGCCCACAAAATATTATTAAACTCAAAAATCGATTAGGTCTTAATTCAACTAACATCGTTATTATCATAATAATTAAAATAACATAGGTTTAAGCATGTTTAAATCTTCAATTTAAATGTAGATAAATTTATGGGTAATTTTAAAATTGTATCAAAAAAGAAAAATAATATGTAACATACAAAGAGAATTAGACAGGATTCAAAACGACGGATAGAATGAGTTCAATTAGACTACTCTAGAATTATAATCGAGTCGAATCAAATTTAAACAGTGAGAAAGTTTCAGCTCAATAGTTTACGAGAACTCTCAATTATTTAACTCAAATTATTGTTTGAAATTTGAGTATTGCTGGCAAAGTTGCAGAGTGGGTATAAGCATGAGAAGGGGGGAGATTCCGACTGACGTCCAATGTATGATTTGAATCTTTTGAACTGCACAACGTCTGTCTCTGTCCTATTGGAGTGTTAAAAGAAGAGAGAGACTGAATCAAAGCATCTTGTAGATTCCATGGGTTCCTGCCTTGCAGATGACCAACATGTGATGGCCATCAAATCGTACAATTTTCCGGGTTTATTCTTGTTAATTGAACTTAAATTTTTAATCATATTAATTTAACTTAGACTTGATCTAATTTCATTCAATCGTAAAAAAGATTAACAACATGAAAAGGCTTTAAATTAATTGAGTCGGAAATTAATATAGATTAATTCAATCGAATTAAAAAACCAGTTGAATAGGTGATTAAATTGATTTTAATATTTTTTTAATTTAATTAATTTTTAATAATTTATTTAATTGAATTGTCCATGCTATAAAATCAACTATCTAACCGATTAGATTATTAAAAGCAACTTTCAAGAATCTTTTATGGATTCCAAGTTCCAACATAGTGAGGGAATCTCTTTCACTATATTAGTATCTATTTGGAATTTCATAACTTTCTCTCTTAAAATCTTGGGGTTTCTTGAATTGGTTACTAACTCCATTATTTGTGGGTTTTCCATAAAGGAAAGGACATGTAATAAAAAACAAAGACCCCTCCCTCAAATGCTTGGGGTTTAAATGAAAATCACCAACTCCATGTCTTTTTCAAAAACTGAATACTAATGAATAATTGGATCAGAGGCTGTTGTTGTGCTTGTTAATGACTAATGGTTGCTCATGTATAGACTCCAACTTGCCTCACTCAAACATATTTATCGAGAAAACAATCGATGTGCAAATATGTTAGACTCGTTTAGAGAGTGAGTTTCAATGAAATCATTATTTATGCTGATTTTTGTTTTGCTAATCTTTCATGCATCTTCCGAATTACATGAAGTCGTCGGTGAAAGTTGATGCCTATAAATTATTTTTTACAAATCTAAATTTTAATGTGGGATACATTAAAAAGGACATGTACTCGAAAGTTAGTATAGGGTACAACTATTATACCAAAAAGAAATATTAAAATGGTCGTTCTCTACGAGGCCTTGAGTCCAAGGGTGGACCAAGAAAATGTTTAGTATACATCGCCATCAAACTTTACAGTTGTGCCTCTGCACGATTTTTTTTTTTACTTGTGGTTGCCAGTCACTATATATATTTTTTCTTTATTTCAATTTCAATGCATTTAATTCTTTCTCGTTTTCTTGGTAAAATTTCCTTTTTCTGTGCCATGGTTCGCCTCATCACTCCAGACAAATGGCCTTTGCATTAAGGTTTTAGCCTAAAGACCTTCGAGAGAAATCGACTGAGTGGTTAAATTTTGAAATGTGGTGTAATTACAGCTTTCCTACTAGGTAATTTTATCTTGACATAGTGTTGCGCGGAAGCGTGTGAAAGAGTAAAATTATTGTACTGCAAAATCACACTAAGTTCAATTCCCAGGAAAGAGAGGTGGATCACGAGGATCGCTTACATACCAGATCTTTCCTAGCCAGAATATCCCTCTATCGTAATTTAATAGCATAATAAATCACTACAATGACACTTGCAAAATATGCAGAACAAAAAATAAAGAACACTAGAATTTTAACGAGGTTCAGCAAATTTTGCCTACGTCCTCGGGCACTACCAAATATATTTCACTCCAAAAATACAAGTGAAAGTTTACAAATAGGGAGAGAGAACAATTGCCTTAAGTAGAGAATGGCAAGTGTGGGATGAAGAAAGTAAGAAATGGTTAGGCCTATTTATAGTTGAGGTTCAAGGATCAACTTGCAATGTCCCTATACAATTAGGGACCAAAATTGCAATTATCCCATGCCAACTTTTAACCCAACTTGCCAACCAATTTTACTTTCTACTTTCGGTGCCCACCCTTTTTGACTTTTCAAACAATGGGTGGGTTCCAATAATCTCCACCTTGAAGATTTGATTAGGATAATCTTATCTTCACACAATTCTTTCTGCCTTTGACAACAATACTTGATAGTGCCTTCTTCAACTGTTAAACTTGCAGGATATTAATCAAGTTCAAACAATGTTCGAACTTGGTTGCTGTTACCACCTTGGTCATCATATCTGCGGGATTATTTGCAGTCTTGATCTTCTGAAGACAAATTTTCCCCTCTTCAATAATTTCCCGCACAAAATGGAATCGTACGTCGATATATTTTGTACGTGCATGATAGACTTGATTCTTTGCTAAATGAATAGCACTTTGACTATCACAATACACGTTAATATGCTCCTGAACCAACCCCAAGGTTTTAGCCATACCTTGTAACCAAATAGCCTCCTTTACAGCCTCTGTTACAGCCATGTACTCGGCTTCTGTGGTTGACAATGCAACTGTAGACTGTAGTGTAGACTTCCAACTTATTGGTCCTCCAGCAAGTGTAAACACATAACCGGTGGTTGATCTTCGCTTGTCCAAATCACCGGCATAGTCAGAATCAACGTACCCAATAACACCTTTACCAAGTGTATTATCCTGCTTGAACAGTAATCCAACATCCACGGTCTTCTGAATATACCGTAGAATCCATTTCACAGCTTGCCAATGTCCTTTTCCAGGATTATGCATATACCTGCTCACTATACTAACTGCCTGTGAAATGTCGGGTCTTGTACACACCATTGCATACATCAAGCTACCCACTGCATTAGAATACGGAACTTGCAACATGTATTCTCGTTCCGTATTCGTCGAAGGAGATAGTTGTGCAGAAAGCTTGAAATGAGAAGCCAACGGGGTACTTACAGGTTTGGTCTGCTCGTTCATGCCAAACTGCTGTAGTACTTTCTTCAAATACTGCTTCTGAGACAAGCTAACTCTGCCATGAGCTCTATCTCTACATATTTCCATGCCAAGAATCTTCTTAGCTTCACCTAGATCTTTCATCTCAAACTCGAGATTGAGTTGAGTCTTCAATCTCTCAATCTCAACTTTGCTCTTAGATGCTATCAGCATATCATCAACATATAAGAGCAAGTATATGAAAGTTCCTTCTTGTAGCTTCTGAAAATATACGCAATGATCAAATTTACTTCTTGTGTACCTTTGCCCTTTCATGAACTGATCAAATCGCTTGTACCACTGCCTCGGAGATTGTTTCAATCCATAAAGCGACTTTGTCAGTTTGCAAACCCAATTTTCTTTATCAGCAACATTGAATCCATCAGGCTGAGTCATATAGATTTCCTCTTCCAAATCACCGTGTAAAATACTGTCTTCACATCAAGCTGAACTAGTTCAAGATCATATTGCGCAACCAAGGCTAGCAAAATCTGAATAGACGAATGCTTCACAACTGGAGAAAACACTTCATTGTAGTCTATTCCTTCTTTCTGAGCGTAACCCTTTGCTACCAATCTAGCCTTGTATCGAATTTCATTTTTACCATGAAATCCTTCCTTCTTTGCATATACCCATTTGCATCCAATTGCCATCTTTCCCTTGGGCAGTCTCACCAACTCCCAAGTCCTATTTTTATGAAGAGACTGCATTTCTTCATTCATAGCTTGCTTCCACTTTACACCATCAGAGTTACTTATTGCTTCTGTGTAAGTGGAAGGAACATCATCATCTGCAATTGGAAGTGCATAGGCCACCATATCGTCAAAGCGAGCAGGCTTACGAATCTCTCTTCTTGGCCTCCTATATGCAATTGAATCTTGTTGCTATAGAAGTTCTTGGGTCGAAACTTCTTCATCATTTGTTCTTTCAATATTAGCTGGATCATCATTAACCTTTTCAAACTCCACCTGCTGCAAAGTACTACTGGTTTTGTCATCCTTTTGTGAATCCTCGTTCTTCATCATGGTTGATTCATCAAAAGTTACATCTCTACTGAAAACAATCTTCCTTGTATCAGGACACCAGAGACGGTATCCTTTTACACCACCAGTTATACCCATGAATAATGCTTTCTTTGCTCTTGGGTCTAACTTAGATTCTTTTACATGATAATATGCAGTGGAACCAAAAACATGTAAAGAATCATAACCAGTAGCAGGTTTACCAGTCCACATCTCCATAGGAGTTTTTCCATTTATTGCAGCTGATGGCAATCGGTTAATTAGATGGCACGCATATGTAACTGCCTCAGCCCAAAATTCCTTGCCCAATCCAGCATTGGACAACATACATCGAACTTTCTCCAGTATAGTCCGATTCATGCGTTCTGCCACCCCATTCTGCTGTGGTGTATCTCGAACAGTGAAGTGTCGCACAATGCCCTCATCTTGACATACTTGTAGAAATGGATCATTTTTGTACTCAGTACCATTATCTGATCGAAGTCGTTTGACCTTTCGACCTGTCTGAGTCTCCACCATCTTCTTCCACTTCAGAAATGCATCCAAAACTTCATTTTTTCTTTTCATTAGATACACCCATACTTTTCTTGAATAATCATCAAGAAAAGTGACAAAATAGTGAATACCTCCCAAAGAAGCCACTTTGGTAGGTCCCCACACATCACTGTGAACATAGTCAAGAATTCCTTTTGTATTGTGAATTGCTGAACCAAATTTTACCCTCGTCTGCTTGCCCAGAACACAATGTTCACAGAATTCCAATTTGCAAGAATTTGCACCTTTCAACAAGCCTTGCTTCGCCAAAGTCTGCAAAGCTTTTTCACCAGCATGTCCCAATCGCCTATGCCATAACCTGGTAGCCTCTGAATCTGCATCTTTCGCAGAAGCTGTTGATGTTGATCCAATAACTGTACTTCCATTTAAATAGTACAAGTTATTTCTTCTAGTGCCTTTCATCACCGTCAATACCCCAGCTACTACTTTTAGTAATCCATCTCTCAAAGTGATTGTGAGCCCTTTAGATTCTAGGGCCCCTAATGAGATGAGATTTTTCTTCAAGCTGGGTACATAGCGAACATCTGTCAGAACTTGGATTGAGCCGTCATGGTTCTTCAATTTGATTGTACCTACACCCATTGTCTTACAGGCACTATCATTGCCCATAAAAACAACTCCACCTTCTAGTTCTTCAAGACTAGAAAACCAGTCCTTATTAGGACACATATGGTAAGTACATCCCGAATCCAATATCCACTCATCCGTTTGACATGCCATTGCCATGCCAACCAAGCTAAAGTCTGACTCCTCATCATGCTCTGCTACACATGCATTAGAAATAGACTTGCCCTTTTGTAACTTAGGACAATTCTTTTTCCAATGCCCTTTCTCACGACAAAAGGCACATTCATCTTTGGCGGGTCTCCCTTTGGACTTACCCCTTCTACCAGATTTGCTGCTGTGTGAACGACCTCTTACTGTTAAGACTTCTGCAGTTGTATCTCTGTGATCTCTTTTATCTTTCTTTCGAGTCTCAGATCTATACAACGCACTACAGACTGCATCAAATGTGATTGAATCTTTCCCATAAAGCAATGTGGTGGTAAGATGATCATATTCATCAGGAAGGGAATTCAACAACAATAATGCCTTGTCTTCATCTTCAAATTTCTCATCCAAATTTAGCAAGTCTGCTAAAATTTTATTGAATGAGTTCACATGGTCATTCATCGACATACCGGGTGCATACGTGAACCGAAAAAGTTTCGTTTTCATATAAAGCCTATTTTCAAGACTTTTCGTTAGAAACTTTTCTTCCAATGTATCCCACAGCTTCTTCGCTGATGTCTCCCTCATGACGGAGTACTTCTGCTCTTTGGCCAAACATAGGCGGATTGTACCACACGCCTGTCTATTGATCTTGGCCCACTCCTTGTCATCCATCTTGTCAGGTTTTTCTTCAAGGGCTATATCCAGCTCTTGCTGACATAAGACATCCAGGATCTCACACTGCCACATACCAAAATTATTGGTACCGTCAAATTTCTCTACTTCAAATTTTGCATTTGTCACAGTAGTCCTTGCTGATGACGATGCTGCTGCCATTTTTCTCCTCAATCCCAACTACTGTATACGTGAACAGTACCGTATACGTGAATAGTGCCGTATACGTGAATAGTACTGTATACGTGAATCGTGCCGTATACATGAATAGTACCGTAAACGGTCGTATTCCCCAAGTACGAACCTGGCTCTGATACCAATTGTTGCGCGGAAGCGTGTGAAAGAGTAAAATTATTGTACTGCAAAATCACACTAAGTTCAATTCCCAGGAAAGAGAGGTGGATCACGAGGATCGCTTACATACCAGATCTTTCCTAGCCAGAATATCCCTCTATCGTAATTTAATAGCACAATAAATCACTACAATGACATTTGCAAAATATGCAGAACAAAAAATAAAGAACACTAGAATTTTAACGAGGTTCAGCAAATTTTGCCTACGTCCTCGGGCACTACCAAATATATTTCACTCCAAAAATACAAGTGAAAGTTTACAAATAGGGAGAGAGAACAATTGCCTTAAGTAGAGAATGACAAGTGTGGGATGAAGAAAGTAAGAAATGGTTAGGCCTATTTATAGTTGAGGTTCAAGGATCAACTTGCAATGTCCCTATACAATTAGGGACCAAAATTGCAATTATCCCATGCCAACTTTTAACCCAACTTGCCAACCAATTTTACTTTCTACTTTCGGTGCCCACCCTTTTTGACTTTTCAAACAATGGGTGGGTTCCAATACATAGCTTTACAAATACTTACTTTTTGTTTTTGTAAAAGTACGGTAGAGGTACTTACTAGCAGTTAGATTGCATTTTATCCTTTTGATTAAAAAAAAGTAATTTAGTTTTTGTACGTTAAATCAAATAGCAAGCTGGTTCTTTTTGTTAAAAGTTTTATCCATTTCTATTATTGAAAATTGGTATGACTAACAAAATAATAAAATAGTTATATATGGCGTGCCACGTGCACCTTATTCTAATATACATGGACTAATTTTTAATAGTAAAAATGAATAGATTTTTTAAAAGAATGATCGGTTTGCTTTTTTATCTAATGTACAAGGACTAATTTGCCCATTTTTGAGTAGGGGGTAAAAAGCAAATTGACTCCTACTACAAGGACCTCCGTGGTACTTTTATCTCTTTTTTTTTAGAAGCAAAACTTGGTAGGTTGACATAGTTATTTAGGTTAATTATACCATATGTTACTAAATTATTGTGAGATTTTGAATTGATCTTTAAAGTTCAAAATATTTTAGTTGAGTTGCCAAAGTATCAATATCATATTAATCAAGTTCCTTCCTCTAGCCTCACCATTAAATTAGCTTAAAGATTAAATGTTAGCTCAAACTTGATGTGAAGCATGCTTAAAACATATGGGTAAAATTGTAAACATGTGAATATATACAGCATAAACTAAAAAAGAAAAAAAGAAGATTGAACCTCCTTTTAGTGACATAGGTTGATTAAGCCTCAGCTCAATTGGTATTATTGTTGTTGCAACAGCAAGAAAAACATGAGTTCAAGCATATTTAAGCGTGTTTTATTCTTCGATTTACGAGTAAAGGAAGTTTATGGGGCCTAGTTTATGCATTCTATTGCAAAAAATTGATGTTTAATGTCTAAACTAGAGTTGTCCATGACTGGGCCGAGGCTTGATTCCAAATTTCTTTTTCGAGGCTCGATTCCAAATTTCTTTTGCATGATTTAAAAATTCAACGATAATGTGAAGCATTAGAGCGAGAGAATTTAAGCTTTAGTTATTTTGTGGTCCTAATGTTGTTGAGTTGTGGCCCGCATGAAGTGCAAACATCCAAGAACCTTGAACGTGCTTTGAGTCACTCACCTGAATAGTCCAATGAACATTACACTACTACCATAGGTACTCAATTTTCATGCCACATTAATTATAGTGAAATGATATGCATGGTTTTAGCTATATGCCACTTTGAATAATATTCATCCCAAAATGAACATTTTGGTGAAAATTATTCCAACAAATGAATTGTGGCAGTGAGTAGGTTTCCAATGAGATCATATTTGTGGGCGCATTTAAGAGATAATCTAAATATAAAATGTATTTTATTCTTACAAGAGCACGACTGTTGCCGTTTCAACCAGTATCTTACCAGTATTGCGAGACTTCTTATATTGGAAAGGTAGATGGTGAAGAGTAAAATTTTTTTAATAAAAAATTATAAATTAGGATAGAAAATAAAACTAAAAAAATTAAATTAATTATCATTTGAGTCTTAATTTAGCTAGCATTATTGTTGCTGCAAAATATACAAGACGTGGGTTTAAGCATACTTAAGCACATATCTTATATACTTATCCACGTATTTACACATATTAGGACTTGAATCTGGAATCTCCCGTTACACTTGAAACAAGGCCTTATATGTTAATTAAGATATACTTAACTTTTTTTTTTATAACAATTGGGATAATAGTTTTCTTCTTCTTATTCTAATTTGGATAAGGAAGATGAATGCACAAATTACAACCTCATACATAAAGTAGATTTTGTAGATTGCTTTTCATTTACACACCACAAAGTTATTATCAAATTTCTTCCATCCATAATCCATGAAAGATGAAATACTTTTGGTTTAAAAGGGTTAGCACCTATATTCATGATGCATATTCCATCGGAAGTGGAAAACAAAAATAAAAAAACAAAAATTGCTGAAATTGCTTACAGAAAAGAGGTATGTGAAACTGATCTTTCAAGGGGGCCTTAATTTGTTTGATTGTCAAATAAATAGGTGGTCACAAATAGAATCTTTAAAACCCAAAAAAGTTTCTCGTATATTTTTATGATTCCTTTGTATATATAAAATATATAAAATTTATTCTTTTGAATTGTAATTTTCACATAATTAGAAAGCTTGTTTTACATGCAAAATTCAAGAAAGGAGGGGTGGAATCAAGTAATTTATGTTTATGTTAATATTGTCACGTAATTGCAATTTTGGAAAAATCATTTACATATGTGGGATCGATAATTTTATCATATATCAACTTAAAATTTTATAAATTTTATTTTAGGGAGAAAAGTTTCCCTGCCTATCTCCCTAGTGCCTTCCTTCAACCTTGGCACTAAATAAAGGAAGGGGTAGGGTTTGTCTAGGGATGGAACCTAGATACAAAGTTAAGGCGTGGTTAAATGATTTAATTGCATTTTTAGTCTCTCTTAAACGTAAACAATTTAATTTAATTCATTCTAGCTCATTATTAAATATAAATTCCGTATTTTTTATTCTTTTAAAAAATTAATAATTCAATTTAAGTAATTTTAACATAAGATTTTGAGTTCTGTCCCCTCAAATTTTGTAATATTATCCGAACTCTAACAAAAGTTCCGGGCTTCATTGTTGAACCTAGAACCACGCGCATAAACGAGAAGTAGGTAGTGACTTTGGCTCCTCAAAAATGATAAATCTGTTATTTAATCCCTTCAAAATTTATGAAGTAACTCCTCCAAAAAAATTATGATTCATCTCTAGCCCCTAAAGTAATTTCCCAATTTTGCCCCTGCCTAGAACTATCTCAACTGAATTTATGAAATTATAAGTTAGTATAACATTAAAATTGCATTTTACCCCTCTCACTTCAAATATGATTCATCTCTAACCCTCCCTAAAACAATTTTCTAACTTCACCACTGCCTCAAACAAATATCAACCGAAGATTTATGGTCCGTTTGTTTACATGTAAAAGGTTTTACGGAAAATGTTTTCTATATTTTCCTGTGTTTGTTTCATAGAAAATAGTTTGGTCAACGACTTACATGTCAAGGTAAAATAGGCCATTTTTTCCTGTAAAATGACTTACCCTTTTGAAAAGCGTAAGTCATTTTCCGGAAAAGAGCTCACCTATAGATAATTTTATTTTTATATAAAAATCAACTTAAATCAAGCTTAATATTATTATATTGATAATAATTTTTATTTTTATTTTTAAAAATATTTAAAATATTATATTTTTCAATATTATTAAACATACATATTTAATTATTTATATTTAGTCATATAATAAATTATTAATATAATAAATATAATTTATTATTTTATTAAATTATTTAATATTTTAATTTTATTTTAATAATAAATTTTAAAAATAATAATTTTAAATAATATTATTCACATATTATTGAAAATATTCAATATTAATATTTTAATAATATATGTTTATTACAATTATAAACATATTAATAATAAATGCTTTGTAGTATAAATGTTAAAATATGTCATAAGTCTATGTACGCTTCATAGATTTGTAATTTAGTCTTTGTACTTTTATTTTCAAGAATTTAGTCCCTTTACTTTTCAAATTTGAAAATCAAGTCCAATTGTTGACATCGTTAATTATTTTTTGTCAATTTTGTTGACGTCACATTTTTAAATAAAAAATACTCACTTAGTAGTCATGTAATTTAAAAATAACGTTATAATGAATCTGAATTTATATTTTTAATATATGCAAAAACAATGCAAAATATAAAATTATAGATAAAAATAAATTCGATGAAACAATGAAAAAATAAGAAAATCTCAAATGTATGTTTGTTTAATTGAAAACAACTTTTATGAAATATTTTTAAGAAATCTACCAAACAACAGAAAATATTTTACACAGATTCATCCAAACACTAGAAAATATTAACTTTTCCAGAAAAGTAAATCATTTTCCAGAAATTATTTTTCGGAAGTCATTTTCAGTGAAACAAACGAAGCCTTAATATAAAGTATTTTACCACTCTACAGAGAATTCAATTCAATTTTTATGAAATCAAACCAAGTCTAACATTTGATTTGTGTATCATAAATCACGTTTAGTTAGTGGGGAAATCTTGCAAATATATATAAATGTACAGTGAAGCAATATCGTGTAGCTGACGTGCCGTCCCTTTCTGTATCAGTTTTATTTTAAATGTTCAGGGCTGTCAAATATATACACTAAAAGATTTTTCTACGTATATTAATTTAATTTCAAGCTAAGTTTGAATCGAATTTAATAGGTATATCTAAACAAGGTCTATTTGGCACATATATATCTGATGATACAATAACTTAGTCATCAACTTTCATGCAAATCTAACCAATCACCAGCCTTATCTCCATTTCAGATTAAAATATAGGATAAACTACATTTAAAGTCACTAAACTATTACTATGTTTACATTCTGATCACTCAACTTCAAAACGTTACTAAATAGTAATTGAACTATGCAAAAGTTTTTATTTAAGTTGTTGTGCTGTTAAATTTGTTGTTGTATGGCCTATCTCTGTTCTATTCTCTTCTACAATTCAATTTTTTTTCATGAAATAGCTTTAAACATCTCCAAATAGCTTTTTTCTTTACTATTTGACACTGATCGTCGGATCGATTTGTATCTAAGGTATGTTCTTCTACTCATCAATGGGTACTAATCCATCATACCAACCGCCGACTCATTGCCGGACTTTTTAAATAAAAACTTTCTAATAGTTCAATGACTATTTTGTAACTTTTTAAAGTTAAGTGATCAAAATATAAATTTGCTAATAATTTAGTGAGCTAGGTATAATTTATCCTAAAAGATATTATTATGATGATGCTGCTTGGAAGGTACCCTTAGTTCTAGGAACAGGTGAACCTTTTGACCGGCAGCCATTTTTGGTTTCCATTTTTGGCTGTGCGCCGCCTATAAACCAGCTTCTTGGAACATTGAAGATTGGGTTAAAATATAATTAGTATAGTAAGTGGAACATAGATTTGAACAGAGATTGTGATGTTATAAATAGATTTTGATATATGTTTTGTTTTTTTAATATATATTTATGATAAATATAATGTTGATTGAAGATGTATTCAAGGTGGTAAGGTGGTCGGTCAACTACACCAACTTTAAAGTTCATTTGAGCCTTAACCCAGGGCGGTTTTTATGGTGTTTGTCGTTGGTGTGTTTTTCAAACCAATGATCAGATTAGTGTATGATTAATTTCCAATTTAATCGATTAATTTGATTCGATTTTAATAATTCTATTTTAAACTTAAAAATTATTTGATCTGTGTCTATGCGAAGACCAAATAATTAGTCTTTTTCTTTTAATGGGATGGTAATGAAATGAGATGAAAGAATCATTATCCTATTTATTTGTGTTCTATTTGTACGTGAATTTCGATTATATTCATAATTATCACTAGTTACTCCTTCGCACCACTTCATTCAATTTATTTTTTAATGATTTTTTTAATTTAATAATATATTTTTAAGTTTTTTTATGAACATAATTTTGGTAATATAATTCTTTAATATTTAATATATAGTATTTATAACATATTCACAATTTTATTATTATCTTTTAAAATTTATGTTCGAGAAATTTATAATTGTCGCTTCTAATAATGTCATTTCTAATGTTTAAAACTATACTTATCTCTACTGCTCCATCTAACACTTGTTAGTTCACAAATATATTATTTTAGTACATATAATAAGAAAATAAAAATGATACATAGAATGTTGAAAATAGGTAAAATGATAATTTTATTTTTATATAATTACTACTACCCATAACTCTTAAATCCTTAAATTAGAAGATAATATGTAATTAAGTGTACTTAAGCCCAAATCTTTTTATTTATTGCAACAACAATAGTTCTAACTAAATTAATATTCAATCAGTAGTAAGATAATATTTTTAAAATTTAAGCGAGATGAATCAAACATTTACCATAACTGTTCCATTTTATCGAGTTTTTTTTTATCATCCCTATTCTCAAGACAAAGCTTTACCCTTTTAGTATTTTTCATGTTTTTTGCATCCCTAATAAAAAATTGTCAAACTTTGTTCAATTAGAATAGGAAAAAATGAGTGGAGAGAAGAAAATGGTAGAAGAGGCAAACTTGCTTAAGCAAATGCCAGCTTAATTAAGCACCCACTTTATATTAATAATTAAGCATCCTCTTGAGGCTTTTCAAATTTTGCCTCATGAAAAATCGTAAAATGTCCTTTCTTATAAAAAAAAAATGTACCACGCTTATTTCATCATTATAATTTTATGGAATTTGTATGCCTGTAATTGGATGACGGAGAACCGGTATGTTAAGCTTTGATTTATGCCAAAAATAGTAAAAATAGTAATTGATATAATGGGGCTGTTTGTATTTACTCAACCACCCCCGATAATGTATGATGCGATCTTACAAGATAAATATTAAGTAAGTCTACTTTTAATTTTTTTTCTGTTGAATACTGCAATTCAATTTTCTTTTTGTAACAAAAAAAATATTTATATTCAATGTAATGGTACTACATAAAATATTATGAATCGATGAAGATATGTTATTTGAAATAAAAATAAAGTAATTTGTATTAAAAAAATTAAATAAGGTGTTATTATTTGATTTATTTATCATGCATAAAATTATATACGAATAATTTATCAAATATTATAAAAAAGTAATTGATTAGGATAACAATTTCTTAAAGATAATTATAAAAAAAATTAAGTTGAGAGTTTGAATCAATGGCTAAAAATAATTAATTTTTAGAAAAACCAAATCATTAATGGAGAATTTCCAAGACCCCAACTTTGGAATAAATCTATTAAATTTAATATTACGTTATGTTATTATGTTGTCGTATCTACTTTGAATACAAACAAAGAAAAAGGGGAATTGACTCCAAATATTTGACAATTTGATAATTTAATTAATTCATGGTTTTGGTTTAATCGTGTTCCACCTATCGGAAAACGTGAGACGTGAAACTTGATAAAAGTTTAAGGTCTAATTTGGTTTTAGTCCTTTTACTATGCTAAATTTGAGATCCAATCCTTTACTGTCATACTTATTATTTTTATAATGTTATTAGTAAGTTCAAATTAATCGTAACCGTTACTATTAGGGGTAAACTATAAAAGTAGTCAGTTTTGTTTACCTCAGATTATATTTTAGTCACTTATTTTTAAAATGTTACGTTTTAATCACTTACGTTATCGTTTTGTTACGAAGTGGCCATTTTACTGTTACCTCCCTAACGGAAATACTACGTGGCAGTCCAAATTTGGTTTTAAATGCCAACTTGAATGTCCAGTTGCTGGGATGAAAACAAATTTTTAATTAAATAAATTTAATTTGAATTATCACATAGGACATCTAAATTAATATTTACATAAGACTGCCGTTAGAGAGGTAATAGAGATTAATGGTAGAGCATCTACTTTGTAAGCAAATACAGATTAGCATGCAGAACATGATGGACTTCATCTGGTGGAGAGTCACAGATATGTAATCCCTAAACCCTAAACTGTTGTTTTTCATAGCCCAAGCAGCCATGGCGTCGGGTACAAGGTTGCCTTCTCTATTGGCATGTACTTCCTAGTAGAGCTGCATCAATTTCCTTATCGAGCGAAGGACTACATTTCCATAATCTCATTCAAATTCTCAGAATCCAGTCAAGTGTATTCAATCTGTATTTCCTTATCAAGGCTATATGAAAAATCCCGCCAACCTGCATTCAACCTGTATTTCCTTATCAAGGCCAATAATAAATTTTACATGTGAATCCCCCCTCACCCCTCACCCTCACATCATCATTTTCATGACCACAACTAATGGTATTATCAATTTGGACACCAAACTAAGTCAAATCTGAAATTTTAGCATAACAAAAAGGACCAAAAAAAATTAAACCAAAAACTCGAAGAAGATCAAACCACTCTATAAAAGGCTGTCGTGCCCCATAATGTTTCCCAACTTTCCATTACAAAACAAAAGGGTGTTTAATTCACATTACCATCCTCCAATTAAGAGATCATAAAGGAAAAAAGATTCTTAGCCGTAGTAAATAGCCTACCCTGATTCTACCGAAATTAAAACCCACATTACAATCCACTTCACAATTCAATTTCAAGTCCGTCACCCTCTATATAAAGAGGCCCCCAAGGTTTCAGTTCTTCACCGCAGTAGCAAAACAGAGGCAGAAACGACCGGCAGAGAAATAAAAATGGGAGGCTGGGCAATCGCAGTGCATGGTGGTGCTGGTGTAGACCCAAATCTCCCTAATGAAAGGCAAGAGGAAGCTAAAAGACTCCTCACTCGTTGCCTTGATATTGGAATCTCTGCTCTTCGTTCTAACCTCTCCGCCATTGACGTCGTTGAACTTGTCGTACGTAAACTCTAACCGGAAAAAAATGGGTCAAAAATGGTTTTTTTTTAAATTATGAATATGGGTTTTGGTTTATATATATAGGTGAGGGAATTGGAAACGGATCCTTTGTTTAATTCCGGGCGTGGATCAGCACTTACGGAGAAAGGGACGGTGGAAATGGAAGCTAGTATTATGGATGGACCGAAGAGACGATGCGGTGCTGTTTCGGGTTTAACGACGGTGAAGAATCCGATATCTCTTGCTCGACTTGTTATGGATAAAACACCACATTCGTATTTGGGTTTTGCCGGCGCCGAAGAGTTTGCGAGGAAACAGGTTCGGGTTTTTTGTTGTTTCTTTGGAATCTTCGATTCTGGTTTGTCACGTGTTGAATAGATTTGTTACACACTTGCATGGTTTCTGACACGTGACTTTTGAGTTGATTTTGGTCACGTCATTTTTCTTAATTTTTTATTTGGACTCAAATTTAAATTATAATTTTTTAAGAGATTAAAGTATATTTTCGAAAGGGTTTAAATTGAATTTTCCTTTTATCTTTGAGAGCATTTTTATGATAAAACTAATATATAATTTTAAAAATTTTAAGGGATTAAATTGATAATTTGCCATTCATGTTATTTGTACTTTAAAAAGATAGGAATTGAGGGTGAGTTTGAATTGGCTGTAGTATGTATTTAATTTATTTTTTTGTCTCATCCTATTCATTATTTTTACACTAATCGTATATATTTTTTTACACTAATAGTATGTAAACGTACTGCTTATCTAAACTCACATTGAGTTTAAATGATTAATACGAGATTAAGTTTAAAAATTTACTCAGAAATTTGAGATATTTAATTTTGAGAAATGTGTTTGGAAATGATTAATATGGGATTATATTTGTACGTGGAAATTTTTGGCAGGGTGTGGAGTTGGTGGACAATGAATATTTCATTACAGAAGACAATGTGGGGATGCTTAAGTTAGCAAAAGAAGCAAACTCAATCCTGGTACATTTATATTCCTCCATTAATTTTCCCTAAAAACATTGATTGGGCAACTCACATGGTCTTTCGTACCCCATACCTGACAATATTCATTTTTCCCACTTTTGTATCATTTGACCAGTTCGATTACCGTATCCCAACCCTCACCACCTGCGGTGGCGGCGCAGCCATGGAAAATCAATTACAAATGAACGGCTTACCAATCAGTCTCTACGTCCCAGAAACAGTAGGCTGCGTTGTAGTTGACAAACAAGGTCATTGCGCTGCCGCTACTTCCACCGGTGGATTAATGAACAAGATGACCGGAAGGATTGGTGACTCACCGCTGATTGGTTCAGGGACTTATGCTTGTGACTTAGTGGCTGTTTCATGTACCGGTGAAGGTGAAGCCATTATACGAAGCACTTTGGCTAGGGAAGTAGCGGCGGTGATGGAATATAAAGGGTTGAATCTTCATGAAGCGGTGGATTATGTGATTAAAACTAGATTAGATGAAGGCAAAGCTGGTCTTATTGCTGTGTCAAAGAATGGGGAAGTGGCTTGTGGGTTTAATACTACTGGTATGTTTAGGGGTTGTGCTACTGAAGATGGGTTTTTGGAAGTTGGTGTCTGGTAAATTTGTGTTTGGTTTAGATGCTGGGTTTATATTTAAGTGAAGCAATAAATGTAATAATTGCATGTTAAGATCTTGAGTGTCTTCTAAGGTCTAAGTTTCTACAATATCAATGAATCATGACAAGTTTGATGTTCTTTTTAACACTTTTGTCTTCACACTTTCTTTCTCTCATGTGACCTTTAAAGTAGCAATATATTTTTTAATGAAATTTAGCTTTAAAAAATGAATTTAAAAAAAATGGAACACTTCAATGGAAGTAAATCTTAAAGAGAATCATTGCTTGAATGGAACTAAATCTTGAAGAGAATCTTGAATGGGACAGCCGAACATGTCATCATTTTCAGGCTTCTGTCTGTTATGGCCCAGGGAAAAGCACTCAAACTGCCCTTACGAAAAGACCCATCGCACCGATCACGATGATGATAAAGAGAATACAAATTCGCAACGAAGACAGACACATTATACTCCAAAGAAAGGGAACTCAAACCAAGAACATGGAGATAAAATTAAAAAACACATCACCTAATGAACCTTGTTTTTATTATTTTTTAACATAAAAGGCATAGAGAATACACATATATGCGTATATAGTTTTTCATTTGTTGCTGCCTGACATGGAGTCCTTGACAGCCTGAGCAGCCTTAGTTGCAGCCTCAGCTGCACCAGCTAAAACACCACCTTTGTTGCCAGTATTGGGCCTATCATGAGTCAAATGGACCACTCCCACGTTCTCCACCTTGGGTTCTTTGTTTTCCCCCGGTGGTGATTGTATATCTATAGTATCCACCTTGGTTTCAATTGCTCCCTCTTCATTTACCCTTTCAGTTCCCTACATTTAACAGCCATGGAGTTAATAAAAATTGAAGGGAAGATATCAAAGAAGGTGAACTTTTTACCTTGGTGTTCATGTTGCAATAATCGAAGTATGTAAATTCGAGGTATTTGGTGGTACTACAACAAAGGTATAGGGATATTTATTGGTATTAATGGTAACTTGGGTTTCAAATATTGGATTTGGTTGGCACTAGTGGCAAAGAGAGAGACTGAGTTGGGACACGTTTCATGTCTGGCATGTGGTGGCAGTACCAGCTTGCAATATTGCTGTGAGTGAGGCAAACACGTGCCTCTTGGGTGCCTATTTGTTTCACCCCTTGTTGGCTGAAAGGACAGCTACCAATTGCTGAACTTATTTGATTCCAGTGACTCGGAAAAGATAAAACTACAAATAAACTTATTCAGCGTTTTGGTAATTCAGTTTTAAAAAATTATTAAATAAATTATTTAAAAAATTTAAACAGCTGAATTATTCAAAAAATTTTATTTTAATTATTAAACTATTAAGTTTTTTTAAAAAGTTTAGTTAGTGAGTTTCAAGCGACGATTCAACGATTGTTATGATAAATAAGTACCTATTGATAAACAGAAAAGCACACTTTAGATCCAAATTGATATGATAGTTAGTATCAAAGATTGGAGAACAAAGTTATTCATATTTTAGTTCACAAATGCGTGACATTTAAAGTAGAAAAATATACCTTAGATCCAAGCCGATCTGACAATTAGTGATGGAAATCGAAGAATAAAGTTGTTTAAGTTTTGATTTGTACATTTGTGACGTTCAAAGCTATTTCATGAAAAAATTGAACTGTAGGAGAGAAATAGAATAAAGGCTTTTGATTGGTGCAAACGGTGTGAATAGAAGAGGCCATATAATAGCGATTTTAACAGTCCAATGACTTAAATGAAAATTTTCAAATAATTAAGTGCTCATTTTATAAATTTTTAAAATTAAATGGCCAAAACATAAACTTAGTAATAATTTAATGACATTAGGTATAATTTACCCTAAATGTTAATATGCATGTATGTTGATGAAGTAGAAACATCCATGATATACTAAATGTGAGACATAAGATTAGCAGAAGTATTACTTCTGCATTTGTTTCATTGAAAATAATTTTGAAAAAATGATTTTTAAAGAAAAGATTAATATGTTTTAAAAAAGCTCATAGAATATTTTTTGTTATTTGACAAATTTTTCTAAAATAATTTTTAAAAAGTTATTGTTAGTGAAACAAATCTAACATAAATATATTTGTTGCAAAAGATTATAATAGCATTTTTTTTACAATAGAAATTTATTTTAAAATAAGATAATATTTTATAATAAATAATATTATATGCAAAATTAATAATAAACAATAGTTAATCAAAACCTAATTTAAATTATATATATTACATATACGAGAGTGGACAGTGACACATTAGAGTTTAAAGAGTTGAACAAAGCAAAGCTTAATTTAAACAAATACTCATATTTATATAATTAAAATATTCATATTTTATACTATACAACATTTATTATTAAATATTTATAAATGGTATAATATATTAAGAATATTATTTAAAATTTAAAAATATTATTAAAATAAAATTATAATATTAAATAATTTATTATATTATTAAAAATATATGTTTAATGATATTCAACATTATAATATGTGATTTTAATATTTTAATATTTTAAATATTAAAAAAATTAAAATTAAAAATTTATTATTAATATAATAATATTATGTTTAATTCAAACTAATTTTTATATAAAAATAAAATTCCTCGTAAAAGATTTTTTTTTAAATGACTTGTGCTTTTTATAAGAGTAAACTGATTTAAAAAAAATCAATTTTAAAGAAACTCGAAAAAATACAAAAAATATTTTATGTGAAACAAATGCACCCGTAATATAATTTACATGAAAGGTGATATTTGAATTATGTCAACTACAATCTTACACTACATTATCTAAACAGTATTAGTAACGAAGATCTCAACATGATGATGGTACGGAATCGAGATATCTTCATATTCATTTTACCGGAAGATAATTACACACTAATTCTTTTGAGATTTATGGCTGTCAAAAACCCATCATGATGTGTGACCCATGTATTTACAACTTTAGGAAGACAAACTCTTCCACAGCTGTAATTTCTCCTATTTTCTTTAATGCATCTCTACTAGGTTCCTCATCCAGACCAATTGTCATTACAGCTTGTTTTCCTGGTGCAATCCTACCAACACTCATGAAATTTACATTTACATTTTCTTCACTTATAATATTCCCCACTTTTCCAATGATCCCAGGTTGATCACTTTGCCTACAAAGTACAATACTTCCTTCAAGGCTTACATCAACACCAAAGGATCCAACTTTGGTCAAATGGGGTTTCCCATCTTTCACCCTTCCTTCAACTGTGATCTCACCCGAGTTTGAAATGGCACTAACGAATTTAGATTCGACATTGGCTATTCGAACCTGGATGAACTCGAGTGGTTTCTCGGGTGAACCGTCTAATACTATACGCTCTTCAGTTAGCCGAAGTCCTCTTTGTTTAGCTATGAAGTCTGCATTCACTAAGTTGACAAAAACACTAGATACAGGCTCAATTAAACCCTTGGTAACCATAGCTCGGAGCAACCGAGTATCAAGATCATCTGGACCTCTAGTTGAGGCATAAGTCACCTTTACAAACTTCACACCACTTCCACCAGCAACCAATTGCACTGCCAATCTACCTAGCTTCTCAGTGAGTGCAACATATGGTGAAAGTTCTAACAGGACCTGTAATATTGGCACAAGAAAAGTTGAAATGCAACATATGATTCCCTAGAAACGACAAGGGTAAACTACACTAGTAGTTACCATTTCAATTTTTATTACTCAACTATGAAATGTTACGAAATGATCACTCAATTATTCAATTTTGTCTCTTTTTTTTAATCACCCGTAACTAACGAGGGCAATTTTTAAAATTGGCATTATAGTAACTTTAACCCTTGACATTCAAAAATTATGCTAATTTAATCTTGATTCTATAATCAGTTAACCCACATCATTCCCACAAAGTGTAACTTAATCTTTTTTTTGCAGTTTTATTTTTCTTTGTAACGATGAGGGTTAATTTTAAAAGAATGAGAATAGATAAAAATATTATCTTGGATTTTTGAGTGTTTTCTTTTTTATATATATTTTTAATCAAATTAGCTGTTAAATTTATTTTTTTAGCTTTTTAAGTGAAAGGGTTACAAAGAAAAGCTAAACTGCAAAAAAGATCAAATTGCACAATGTGCAAATGTTGAAGGTTTAGATTTTTAGAATCAAGACTAAATTGACACAATGTATAAATGTTAAAGGTTAAAGTTGCTATTATATCAATTTTAAAAGTTATCACAGTTAGCCTACTGATGACAAAAAAAGACAAATTGAATAGTTGGGTAATTATTTTGTAACTTTTCATAGTTGAATGACTCAAAAAGAATTTAATAATAGTTGAGTGACCATTTTGTAACTTTTCATAATTAAGTTACTAAAAAGAAATTTATTAATTGTTAGGTAAATACTAGTATGGTTACTCAAAAGACAATTGAGAAATGGTACCTCAGCAGGAACCATTGGGGCATTTACAGCAGTGGCAGCAAGTTCCCCTCTCAAAGCCCCAACAACTGCTTCAGCAATTTCAAGGGCCACACCTTCCTGGTCATAATATAAGGCAATAAAACCAATAGAAGGAAGAGGTAAAGAAAAGGGTAGAAGCCAAATTAAATAGTCAAGCAGGTGGTATAATTACCATAAAGTCTTTATATTAGTCGGATTGTATTTTACTCTCTATATTTAAAAAATGGGCAAATTAGTAAACTGGTCTTTTTATTAAAAATTTTATCTATACGTATGCTAGTGTACAATAATCATTTTTAACAGTAAAAATAAATAAAATTTTTAACAAAAAGGAGTAGTTTATTTTTTCATCTAACGTTCAAATATTAATTTACCCATTTTTTGAGAAAAAGTACAAAAATGTATCTTGACTTTAGTACAAGGGACTCCACCTCAAACAAGTACCTGAGCCTCAGTGGTACTAGCACCAAGATGAGGAGTTACAGTCACATTTTCATGCCTCACTAACTTATTCTCTTGTGGAGGAGGTTCTTCAGTGAATACATCAAGTGCTGCCTGCAAAAAGAACCAAACATTACCAACTCTCCAATTATGTAGTACTTACTTGAAAATGTACACATACCTGAGCAACAACCCCGGAATCTAAGGCTCGTAGTAAAGCTTCCTCATCAATAACACCACCACGGGCGACGTTGATGATACGAACCCCTTTCTTCACTCGAGAAAAAGTTTCATCATTGAACATTTTGGATGTAGCAGGAGTGAGAGGCATGTGCAAGGAGATGAAATCAGCAGTTGTTAATGCTTCTCCAAATGACACTAGCTCCACACCAATGGCACGAGCACGGTCTGCTGGTGCATAAGGATCATGTGCAATTACTTGCATTCCAAGTCCCTTAGCACGCCTGGCTACTTCAGAACCAACTTTCCCAAACCCCATTACAGCAAGTGTTTTCCCCACAAGAGATACCCCTACATACTTGTTTCTCTCCCATTTCCCTGTACAATTTAAAACCATTGACAAAATATTAACTTTCAAGTTTTAAGCTTCTTTATGAAATACCAACAGTCATACTAATACAATAAACAAGTAACAATTTATAACTATAGAACAAATTCTAAATTTTAAAACACACACAAACAAAGAATAGCACACAAACTGTTTGAAGAAATGCCTGAATGAAATTAAATGAGTAACAAAACAAACCGGCTTTGACAGAAGCATCAGCCTGGGCAACATTCCTGGAAACAGCAGTAAGCAAAGCAATCCCATGTTCCGCAGCAGCAATAGTATTGGCTGTAGGCGCATTAACAACGAGGCACCCATGTTCCGTAGCAGCCGATATATCCACATTATCAATCCCAACACCAGCTCTGCCCACAACCTTTAGCCTACCCATAGCCGATTCAAACACTTCTCGGGTCACCTTGGTTCCACTCCTCACTATCAGAGCATCACAAAGTGAAATCTTGGTACAAAGCTCTTCGGGACTTAAGTTGTAAGAGCAGTCGACGTTGGCGAAAGTTTTGAGCAGTTGGATACCGGCGTCACCGATCTTTTCAGCCACGAGGACGGTGGGTTTTGCGCCCAAAGCGGTGGCTAGGACTACGAGGGTTTTGGGTTTTTTGGGGCGGGGAAAGATGGCTCGAGAAGGAAGAGAAGAGCGCCATGACAGAGAGATAGTTGTGTTGAGGGAGATCGTCAGGTTCGATGAAGATATTACAGACATTGCTTATTGGCTCTCCCCTCACTTTCTCTCAGTGTGTACCAGTGTTGTATTCACGACACGTTGACCCCCTTTTCAGATGGATAAATTTAAAAAGAAAAAAAAAAGAATTTGAGGTTCTAAAATTAGCAATGTTCTAATAACCAACAGCTGTTTCAGTTCGTTACTTCTGTTATCACATGTGAATTCGGTTTAATTAAATAAATTCAATGATGTTTGAATGGGATAAAACCTGTCGAGTATCGGTCCAAAAATTATTATTAAACCGGTTGAATTAAAATAGTTGAATATGTCAAAAAATAGGTTGAATTAAGTTTTTAAAATTTTTAATAATTTTTAATCCAACGAGTCAAACCAACAAGCCGTCAAATTGTTTTAGTTTTGCATTAATTTTTTTTGTATTACTAGTTTCTAAGTATGTTATTTTGATTTTTAAAATAAAACTTTTTAGCTCAACTATCTCAAATTTTAGTGATTAAAATGAAAATTTTTGAATAATTAAATAATTGTTCTATAATTTTTTAAAATTTCGTGACCAAAATATAATTTTATTAATAGTTTAATGACCTTAAAAGTAATTTATCTTATATTTTTGTTTATTTTTTAAGGACTTTTAGTGAAATGCCAACGTCTTGTTATTACGTTTGTCAATTGAAAGATAGGGTTGGCTTCAAGTTGAGAGTTAATTTTAATTTTTTTGAGTTACACATCGTCCTGCGTTTGAGTTAATTTTAATTTTGATGATTTTGAATTCGGGTTATTTTTAATTTGTGTCACTCAAGTTTGTCAGCCGAGCATTTTTAATCAAGTTATTTCAATTTCATATCATACGAGAGTTTAAATCATTTTAAATTCGAGTTAATTTCAGTTTGAATTGTTCTGAATTTAGGGTATTTTTTTATTTGAATTACTTAAGTTTTTTGCCAGGACATTTCTAAGTCTTGATCAGTTTTGGATTTTTTCATTCAAATTTGACACTTTTAATTTGTACCATTTTGGATTACATTTTCGAATCATTTTTTAAGTTTGAGTTAAGGGAATACGGGATAGCGATTTTCGTTATTAAATCAGATTATTAAATTTATATTCAAATTAATTAAATCGGATTTACAAATTTATATCAAAACCCAATCTACTATCAATATATAATTTTTTTAATGTGAGTGCATGGATTTGTACAAATTTTGGGTTATTTAAAGTTTTTTAATGTGAAATGAAATGTGTTTTTCTTTTGAAAAAGTGAAACGAGGCAAGGAAAGAAATCGTTTAACAAGTTGTGCCAAAATCCAGTTTTGATTCTTCCCTTGTAGTCAAGGATATGTATTGGATTGATTGGGACTTCCACCAAACAGTGAACTTATTCAACATGCATGCAAAATGGAGATTGATCTTTTCTTCTTTAATTACTAGTGTTAGTAGTAATTTGACAAAGTGATTTGATCAATGAAAATGGGAAAAAGAAAGGAGAAAAGCATAAGCCAATTTGAGACCAAGCTTGACCTCTGACATGGTAGTAAGGTGAAGATTATCTGCATTTAGAGGCAACCCCTTGGCATCCACACACTTTACATTCTTCATCTTTATCCCCATTTGAGCTTTTCTCACCATCTCTATATTTGTAATTGTACCTTCTCCGGAGGCAAGTACGACCTGATATTAACTTCAACCAATCAATAATCCGATTCATTCTGACTTTGGTAGCTCTACTATATTTAAACTGAAAGATATAACTCTTTATTTTAGCATAATTTTATCGTTCTACTTTTATGATGTTTTTTGTTAATTCAAATTTTTACCAACTTTGACTGTTCCCGTTAAATTGTTTGCGCGCAATTTTTCTAAAAACAATTTACATGTCAATTGGACATCACGCTAGAACTTTAATGGAAATAATTAATAGTGTTAGGGGCAAATCTAGAAATTCATTTAGTGTAGTCGGAATTGAATTATAAAGTTTTAGAGAGAACAAAATGTAATTTTATCATGTATTACCTTATGATTTCTTCATTTTTGAAGGGATTAAATAGAAACCTTTTCATTTTTAGACCAAAGTGCAATTTTACCTATATAAACTTTTAATTTCATCATTTATAGAAGTATTAAAAACCAAGTTTCCATTTTTGGGAGCCAAGACCCATGTATGCCCCTTGAATTCGCAGTTGTTAACAGTTTGAACTAACTAATAATAACATTATAAAAATAGAATGACCTAATTATGCTAAATTTAAGTATAGGGATTAAATCTCCAATTAACATAATAGAGGGACCAAAACAAGAATTTGACCTTAAATCAAGCATAAGTAAACAATTGAAGAGAGACAAAGACCTGGATAAAAGGTAGAGAGGGGAGATTAAGATCCAAACACAAGTCCTCAATGAGCATCACCATCTTCCCTTTATATGTCTCAGCATCATCTTTATTAACTGTATCACTCTCACCTTGAAACCACAATATGGCCCTTATGGTTCCACCACCATCCTTCAATGCCTCATTGGCTCGTTTCACCAATTGATCATACAAACGGCTTCCTTTTCCCCATTTGTTTATGGAAGTCCCACCAACAGCACAAGGGACCAAGCCGATGATGCCGGTTCTGGACCTGTGTGATCGAATGATCTCGTTAGCGAATGCCATCCCAGGTCCAACCCCACAAACCTTTCCTATATCAATGTCTACATGTAGGGGTTCCCTTGCTACTTCCCAATCAAGGTTCGCGGTGAAGCGGAGGATGGACCGCTTTGGTTTGCATTCAGGCGGGATGTTACCGTCCCACTTCCCATGATTGACACCACCCCGGCCGGCCATGTTACTTTGTCCTGCTAGGATAAATATGTCCTTTGCGGTGTTATTTCGCCCTAAAACTAAAGTTGAACCGGTAACACACAACATAGAGAACCATGTCATCAACTTGAACATGTTGGACATGTTGTAAGTGAAGATACTGAAAAAAAAAGAGTAAAGCTTTGTTTGTTCTTTTATAGGAATAATAAATTTGATAGGATTTTTAACAATTAAAAAGACAGATGTGATTTGCCTTATTTAGGCAAGGGATTTCAATAAGGGTATTTATTATTTTGACAAATTAAAATTGGAATTTTCTTCTTCTTTTTTTTTTTGGAAAGAATTAAAATTAGAAATTTTAATCATGGGTGTAAAGGAAAAAGCATATTAAATGGCCAACAAACTTTAAAATTCACCTTTGTAATATGCTTTTAAATCAAGGAATAATAATAAATTTAATCCCCTTACCAAAAATAATAAATTTAACCTTTAATATTTACATCCTTTTGTCTATTTAAATCTTTTTTTTTAAGTTAAATTTGGCCCTTGTAACACCCTCTGTACCCAACCTGACTGTCAGGTCAATATATCGAAATGCTATATTTGTTGCTGAAGCAACAATAGTCAATTTTGTTTCATTCTGAATACTTATTTAATCACCTTGATCAATTTAAGCTTTTAATATGCCTTAGTATTATTTTCGAGTCTTATACGGGTTTATTACAGCTTTTAAAATAGTCTAAAGAGAAATATGAACTAGAGTGAAAGGCTTTCAAAATTTAAGGGTGACATCGCGACATCAGAGGATTCCTCATTACGACTTTACAAATTGACTTATGTCGTCGTGACGTGGTTCCTCCGTCATCACGTCAAGAATTCTATTTCCCATGTTTTACCATATTTTAAGTTTTTAACATCCAAGTCCTTTTTCAAAGCTCAAAATTCAATCAATCCAACTCATTTCACATGGCAAATCATTCACATTTAAGTATTTATAGTTTCAAGTCCACATAATATAACATGATATTCAATCAAAAATAACAAGGCGTATAAAATTGACACAATTATCAAAGTTTTACAAATAAGTCTATTAGAGGATTCACGCTTACAAATATAATTTATTTTTTCTACATACCATGACTAATGTCAATATATATATACCTATTAATTTATTAATTAGGACAACATACTTAGTACCTAACAAAGCATTTGAATTTATTTTATGTATTTTCAAGTCCATTATTTACAACAATTTCTTATTATATCACTCTTCTATTATTTTGCCTCCTCCTCTCCATTCCATATCCTTAATATATTTTTTATATATACATAAATCTTTTTCTCTTAACATATTGTTGTAGGCCAATTTAACCCCATGACCCATTTACATTTTACAAGCCCGTTTACAACATTAGCCCAATTACCCAAACCCGAATAGCCCATTTTACACCCTCAACCCCTTACAAACTCATCAGACCCACTTAAACCCATTAAACCCAATCCCTAAACCCATCAAAACCCGGAGCCCAACAACCAAACCCAAATACGACCCAATAACCGAACCTACCCGAGCCCACCTAAGCTAACCCAACCTAACCCAAAACCCAAAAGCCCAAATCAGAAACAAAAAAACACCTAACCCTAATCACCCCTTAGCTGAACTTACCCCCACCTGCCCTCTGACACCAGCACCGGTCACCATCCCCTGGTGCCACCAGCTCTGCTCCACCGCCCCAATACCTGCAAGAAGAGACAGAAATAATAAAAAAATATTTGTAAAAGGGTTATAAAACCCGAATAAAAGGCTGTAAAAAATAAAGGGATTTTGGCTATCAAGACAAAAAGGGATTTTTCTTTATTTTTTGCATCAATACTAGAGGTGTGCATGGGCCGGGCCCATAAAAAAATTTCAGCCCGTTTTCAAGGCTCGGGCCCGGCCCGCAATATGGGCCTAGAAATTTTTCCATGCCCGGCCCGGGAAAAAATGATAGGCCCGAGCCCGGCCCGGCCCGGCCCGGCCATATTTAAAAAAATTGCTTTTTTTTATTAAATAAAAAACTTTAAAATATAATAAATCAAATACATTTAAAACATAAAAATAAATATTAAAGCAAAAAACAAATAAAAAATAAGACTAAAATAATTCTTAAAATAATACATAAATTAAAAATAAAATAAAAAGTAATTATATTAAAATTGAAAAATTGAAACAAATTAAAATTAAATTAAGAACTAAATTATATTAATAACAAAAGTTTTACAATATTAAAATAACATTAAAAACAAGAAAAAGAGTAAAGTAAAATACTAAAGTTACTTAAAATTAAAAATAATTTTTTTAAAAAATAATTTAATATTAAAATCGGGCCGGGCCCGGGCCAAAAAAATCCTACCTGAGGCCCGGCCCATTTTCTAAACAGGCCTCGTTTTTTGTCCAAGCCCATTTTTTGGGCCTATATTTTTACTCAAACCCTCCCATTTTTCCGGCGGGCTTTTGGGCCGAGCCGGGCCGCCCGGCCCATGCACACCTCTAATCAATACTAGTGAATTAAACACAAAAACAATTCCAAAATATCAAAACAGTGGAACATCATCGAATCAGACCAAATCCTAAGGTGAATCTCCTTTTTTATTTTCTGTTCATTTTCGATTTTTTTCCATATCTAAATACATAAATATAAATAAAAATAATATTATAAAACGTAAAAAAATAAAAAAAAAGAGGCGAATTTTTACCTTTCCGACCACCGTGTACGGTGGCCGGTGCTAGCGACAGACGGCAGCCGATGATCGGCCGGTGACCGGCCCCCTGGCCAGATTTCCCTCCCTTCTCCCTCCTCTCTCTTTCTCTCCCTTCTTTTCTTTTTTTCTTTCCCCCCTTCACAAATGAATTTTTTTTTCTGAAAATGGGCCTATTTATAGCCCTCCGAAACGACGTCGTTTTGGGGGCTGTACTTAAGCCCCAAAACGACGTCGTTTCACCATGCCCGGCCCGTTCAACCCGAACCCTCCTCAGGATCCGCGTGTTTTTAACTCAATGGTATATTTATGCAATTGGTCCTTCCGCAATTTTATCTTTCGCAATCAAGTTATCTTTGGATTACAGATCGACCCTAAAATTTAATCGATTTTACAAATTGGTCCCTTTCAATGCGCAGCGTTTTAATAACTGGGAATATTACGCTTTTGATCCCCCTTTGTTTCACGCATGTTCAAATAAGTCCTTCTCTTTTATTTTTATTTTAGAATCTATCCTGTGCTTTATATTTTGTTTTCGATTTAGTCCTTTTTTATTATTTTGGTACTTTAATAATTAATTTCATCATTCTATTTTTATATATATTTATTATTATATTATTACTATTATTCTTATTATTATTAAGTATATTTCTACTATAATTAACATTATTTTAGTTTCAATTAATATTCACATATATATATGCACACTTTTATATATTTATAGTTTTTTTTAATAACACTCTTATTCATAATATATATATTGTATATATACAAATTTTTATATTATGTTAAGTATATATTTTTATTATTATGTATATATTACATAGCTATTTTACCACTATATTATATGTATGTATATATACTATTATGTATATAAGCTTTTAATACCGTATTTTATTATTATGAACATGCATTAATATTTATGTATCTTTATATTATTATAGTATATTCCTAGCACCATTATTATTTATATATATACTTTATGTAACATAATTAATAGTTACTCTTTAATATTATTATTATCTTTTTTGAAATATATGTATATTATATGTATTCTTTTAATATGTATTACATATATATGTATTTTTATTAATATTATATTATATATATATTATTCATATATCATATACATGTTTTTTTAATATTATACTTTATATATTATTATGTATATTTTAGTATATGTGTATATATTTGTGAAGTAGTATCGATAGTTCTTTTTATCTTTAATATGTATATATATTGCGCATATATTTTAATACTACATTATATATGTTTTTATATTATGTAAATAATCCCATATTATGCATGTATATTTCTAATATTATGTTATGTTTTGATATATATTACATCTACACTTTAGTATCATTGTTATATATTTTTATACGATCTTATGTATATATATTTACACGCATATATTCCCTTTTATACATTATGTGCATACATTTTTTATATTATATATATGTATATGTCTATACTCTATTAGTTAGTTTTATATACCAATTTATGTGTATATTTCTCACACTACTTCATGTATATATTTTTATCCTTATTTATTGTCCTTAATCTTAGTACCTGTTTTATTATATATGTATATATTTGATATATATAGGTGTATATTTACGTAATAGGATTTTTTTATATATATCATTATTCCCAATATGTATATATTATGTCAATATTTAAATATTATATTACATTCGCATTTTTTCGTGTATATACTTTTTAATATTGTATTTTCATCGTGCATATATTTCGAATATTATGTTATCTTTTTACATATTATATCATGTATATATATTTTTTTATATACGCTATGTACGTACATCTTTCAATATTTATTATTATGTATATACTTTAACATTACTAGTTATATATATTTTTATCACTTCATGTATAGTTCAAATAATATATATAGTGTATTTCTAACATTATCACTACTTTTATATATATATGTGTGTGTGTTTTGACGTACATGTTCTTAATATCATTTTTATGTATATATATTCATTGTTTTCTAGTATTTGATACTATTATTACATTTAATCTCGCATGAACCGTTATTATTTTTTTAATATTATTGTCATATTTATTATTTGCTTCAATATATTTCTGGCTCTCTTATTTATTTTTATTCCATATCAGTTTGCTTTGCATTATCTCGAAAATCATATTCTTGTTTTCTAATTAATTTCAATAATCAAGGCAATGTACCGATTTAACATTAAGTCATCGAATTTCATCGCTATGTTGGATGGAATTTGTCGGCTCTTGTTAAAATGGTATGTCCTTCTCAAAAAAATCGAAAGAATTGAAAATTCTTGTGTTTTAACCTGATCACGGCTAAATGTTACATTGAGCTCGTATTTTTGAAAATCAAGGTAACACGTGTTTATAAGATACCAATTTTGGGCGTCGCGAGGGTGCTAATACCTTCCTCGAGCGTAACCGACTCCCGAACCTTAATTTTCCTCTGGACTTTCACGTAGACCTAAACTTGGCCTTCTTTTTGTTTTAAAAAAGGAAATCATCTAATAGGTGCCCGATCACACCTAGGAAAAAGGATCGGTGGCGACTCCCTTCTTATTTCAAAATCAAACTTCCATTTTCAAATTTTCAATAAATCGCCACGATTAGCGACCGAATCTAAATTTTTACGTCGCTACACATATCATGCCTATGTGTGACATTAATTAAGGGTTTTTTTTTCTAATTATACAATACTCTTATCAAAGTTGTCCATTTGAGTGCCAATCACTAAATTATTTATATCTCGGCCTACACAATTCAAAATTAGGATCTGTTGTTTATTCTTGAAACTAGACTCGATGAAAT
Source organism: Gossypium hirsutum (assembly GCF_007990345.1). Classification (NCBI taxonomy): domain Eukaryota; kingdom Viridiplantae; phylum Streptophyta; class Magnoliopsida; order Malvales; family Malvaceae; genus Gossypium; species Gossypium hirsutum. The sequence goes on from NC_053429.1 coordinate 2,323,767, forward strand.
ATTTACCATAAAAATTTTAGAATTTTTACTTATTCCAATTAATACATTAAATTCTTTAAAATTTTCCCTATTCTTCTGCTTGACAACTCTAACCCTTCTTCACTAAAAATTAAATTTCTTTTAGTACAAATTTCGTATCATGTTACCATTTGTTTCCCTTGAAAATAGACTCATTAAGATTTTAATAATGTAAAATTCATCACCTAAAATTTTTTGTACAATTTATAATGATATTTCAAAGTCAGAACAGGGGATCCGAAATCAATCTGATCTTGTTTCACAAAAATTCATATATCTAATAATATAATTTTTTTTTGCATACACCGTTTCTTCTATGTAAAAATAGACTTAATATAATTTAATTTCATAGTTTAATTAACCTCTAATATGATTTATAAAAATTTTGGTGATTTTTCAAAGTCTACTGCTATTGTCCAAAACTGTTTTAGTGCAAAATGTTGATAATCAAGTTTATAACACCCTCATTTCCTTTCTCTACAATATTTCCCATCAATTCCTCTTATTTCTCTTCACTAACATATTAAGAACATAAAACTTTATATAAGAAAACTTTACTTTAACAACATTTTCATACTTTTTCAATAATATCAAACTTAAAATATATTGAAATCTTACCTCGTTCTATTGATTTCAAACTTTAACTTGATTTTCTCTCTCCTCAAACTTCTATTTTCTTGAATCCAAGGTGATATTCTTGTTCTCCATAGTCTCCTTATCACTTTTCTCTCTTGATGGTTATGAAAATTCCTTGAAATTCTAGGTGAAAATGGTGGAATTTTTGTGGAAGGACCAAATTGTAAAGAAAGCAAAGTTTTCTTCTTCTCTCTCCCTCACTCACGTTGGAAAGATGGGAGGGTCCTCCTCCTTTTTCTTCTTCATCTTTCTCTCCTTTTATACTAGTTATTTATAATAAAATATTAATAAAATATCTCATTAAAATATTAATAAAGTAATATTTATCTAATTAAATAATTATAAAATATCATCAAAATATCTAATTAAATAATTGATCATTTTTCCCTTTATGATCTTTTAAAATTTTATCCTTAAATTATCACTTAATTTGGTAAAATTATATTTTAGTCCCTTATACTTTTTCTGCTTATTTAATTTGGTCCTTCTTAATCCATTTTCCTTAATTTCTACATCCTTCTACCTTTAAGATATTTTCACTATTGTCCTTTCACTTAAACTTTTCCATATTTATATTTATACCACAAAACTTTTCACATATTTACAATTTAGTCCATTCCTTAATTTAATATATTATGTCTTGCTTCTTGATTTAACTTTTTTTTTATATCTTACAACTTTCATTTTCTTTGATCTTATGCATTTTTTCGCTAAGATTTTATCCCATATCATTTACTACAAAGGGGGTTTTGAGGATGTTACAGCCCTAATCTTATAACAAGAGTTGAATTTGATTATCAATCTTTATAAAAGAGTCGGATTGATTTTTTTTAATGAAAATATTGACTAATGTTAATTTTTTAAATCTGGCAGCCCACATGGCAATTCGCTTGTACTTCACATTATTTTTTTATTTTTCATGAAATATACATTTTTTGAATTTTGATTTTTTTATATTTAAATATTTTTGTAATTTTTAAATTATTTGTTGACATGACATATAAGACAAATAATATCATATAAATACAAAGTACATGTGGACTACCACGTAGGTTGTCACGTTAATATCATTAAAAAAATAATTTAACTCTTTTTAACTGTTAATCGCTAAATTTAACTCAAAAAATGAGTAAGGGCCAAATTAGCAAAACATGTAAACATTGAGGGTTGTCTAGACTTAATCTTGGATGGATCTAAATCGTTTCAAAAGGTGTCAAGACTTGATCTTGAAATTGGGTTTAATGAGATGATTGCTTGAGAATTTAATTTAATTGGATTCAAGGGTATTTGAGACTTGATTTTCAATCAATGATGTCCACTTTAAGAGTCTTCAAGACTTGATCTTGAAAACGAGTTTGGAGAGAGTTCGGATCCGAGAGTCTTTGAGACTTATTTTGGATAGATGGTTTTACTTCAAGAGTCCTTTAGACTTGATCTTGAATAACAGGTTTTATATTTTTTGTGTCCGTGCAACCAAATTTGGAAGAATTTTGATCCAATAGTTGTTTAAACTTGATACTTGATCTTGGATGAATTCAGATTGCTTTAACTGTCGTGGTGACTTACTTTTGAAACAAGTTTTGACCTCCTTTCTTCAATTAAACAAGACTAGAAGGCAACTTTCTTCAAAAACAAGTTTTAACCTACTTTTTTCGATTGAACAAGATCGAAAAACGACTTGATTGCTAGTTGTCAATAACCAGTTGTTAATGGATTCTTTGATGTTAATAAGCAAACTGCCCATTTCATTGCCATCGATTGATAATATTCCAACAGACATACAAATTCCATTTCATTGCCTCTATCAATACTTACCATGAATACAGAAGGGTAAAAGAAATTACAAAATGTAGACATCTGAAATTTTGAAGCAAATATTCTCATAAACCAATTAAGGAAATGAAGTAGAAAAGTAGGGTGTATCATTCAATACCCAAGGAAAGCATGAGCCAACATTCGGCCGAGTGTGACTTGGGCTGGAGTGGTGAGGTGCAACCCATCTGGTCCGAGTGGGAGACCCTTGCCGTCCACACATTTCACATACGGCATGTCTGTCTTTAACTGAGCTTCTCTCACTTCCTCTATATAAGCCCCTGGCCCTGAAGCTAACGCTACCTATCCAACACAACCACCCACTTTATAGCCTAGCTTGCAAGTTTTTACAAAATAAAAGCATAAATTTGGGTTTTTTTAAATATAATTCATTTTTATTGTAGTTTCTTACTTTCTTTATTTTTCAAAATGAAGTTGAATTTTGAGATTAACTTTTTTATATAAATTCCATCAAATAATTTAGTTTTTTTTATATAAAATATGTGATAACCTGTCATATACACTTAAGTATTTTTTGTATAATTGAATAATTTTTTTTACACATTTAAAAAAATAAAGAAAAATTTGTATAATATTTGTCTAACTATAAAAAAAATTATTAAGGTGGATATGTCATATCATCTCATGTTTAAAAAGAGTAAATTACGTCACCTTTTGGTACAATGACAATAAAATTACGTTATAGGTATGAGAACTTGGGTTTGATCCCCGAGTAGAGAAGAGCAAAACTAGATTCAATTTTAAAAAAATTGAAAAAAATTTGAATTTTAAGTTAGTCGAATTATTCGAGTCAACTCGAATAAGTAATTTGAGTTTCGAGTTCGAATTGAGTTAAATTTTACAGTTCGAATAACATATTGGTATAAATACCCTTGTGATCCCTTTCAAGTTTGAAAATGAGCAAATTGGTCTCTCTCTCAACAAAAATTACAAAAAAAATTAAAATAATTTTTAAAATTTAAAATATTTATAAAAATTTCAGAAATAAATTCTAAAAAATATAAAAGAAAGTTAAAATTTTTTTAAAAAAAAATCTAGAATAATAATTTTGGGACCTACATAAGTTAATTAATTATTCAAGTTTATCATACTAAAGTATTATTATTATTATTTTACTTTTAAAAGGTTTTCAAATATATACGGTTTTAAATTTATGTGATCTAACATAAAATTAGTTATATTATAATAAGATTTTAATTTGACATATTTAATTTTTAACTCGAACAATTTCACTTGATTTGACTCAACTCGAATTTCATTTCACTCGATTCGATTAAAAAAATTCTAAATCAAATTAGGATGATAAAATAGGACTCGTCAACTCGATTAACTCAAAATTTTTCACTCGATTCGGTCGAATGCTTATCTCTAATCCCAAGCAACTCCATCCCTCTCTCCTAATTATTAAAAAAAAGTAAACTACACCAAATTATTTAATGGAATTAAAGGGAAGTTATCCTCTTAACTAAAGATACATATTTTAAAAAATAAAGAATTCAAAATAATTAAATTATAAAAAAATTAAATTCACAAAAAATATAAACTTGGCGACTTTTCATAACTTGATCCATCAACTTTTTTTTGTCCTCATTTATCGCAAAATTTAGCAACTTTTCTTAATTTGGTCAATATTGAACTTGAATTTCATTAAGGTGTGATAACGTAACACTTTGATATTGTATCACATCATGACTTGATAAATTTTTTTATAAAAATTATATAGAATATAAAAATAAAAAAATAATTAATTTAATTTTTTTTAAAAAAATTCAAGTGATGAAATAGTACTTTTTCAAAATATCATATTATCGTACTTTAATAAAATCCAAATATAAAAGATAAATTGAGAAAATACTATAAATTTCAAAACTAACGTAGTTAAAAAAAATAAGAATCAAAATAAAAAATATGAAGAAATTCAAAAATTAAATATTAGTTTATCCGAAAATATAATTTAACCCGTAAATGTTGCTTGTTTGTGGCGCAAGTAAGAATAAATTCATAATTTTGGCCAACTTGTATTAAAATATATTAATCTCCACCTACATGTGGAAATGTGATGCCTTAACCAATTGCATGTGCCCCCCAACTGTCTTCTCTTCAGTCTTTTAAACAATATGAAAGCAATTGGACAGTGTTTTTCATGGCTTAATAAATTAATTGCTTCCTTAAATCAACTTATAGAACTGACTATTCAACAACCAAAAAAAAAAAAACAAAGTTGAAATTGAAATTTAAGAGAGTAAGCTGTTGATGATTTTATGTTTTAGTTTTTTAATTTTAAAAAGTTATAAAATGATTATTAAATTATTTAAAAAAATTTATTTAAGTCACTAAACTGTTAAAATTATTATTGTATGGCTTTCTCTGTTCACACCGTTTGCATCAGAAACCCTTTATTTCTTTCTCCTCAACAATTCATTTTTTTCATAAAACAACTATGAATGTCATGAATCTACATATATATTTTTCTACTCGTTGATGGGTACTAATTCATCGTACTGATTGTTAAATTGTCGCTTAGAATTCACTAGCCGGACTTTTTTTAAATAAAAATATAACAACCTAGTGACTTAAATTGAAACTTTTGAATAGTTTAGTGATCATTTTGTAACTTTTTGAAGTTGAATGATCAAAACGTAAATTTACTAATAATTTAGTGACCTTGGATGTAGTTTACCCAGTTAAGAAAGATCAAATCAATGAAGAAAAAAAACAGTAAAAAACAGATAGTACCTGGATTATTGGTAGCTTAGGTGTTTTCAGATCAAAACGTAAATCATTGAAAAACCTCTTCAAATTATCTTTATACAATTCTGCATCCTGTTGATTTTCTGTATCACTTTCCCCTTGATACCAAAGCATAGCTCTATACACGCCACTTTGCATTGCAAATTGAGACCTTTTCACCAATTGCTCATACAAAAACTCTCCTTTCTGCCATTGGCTTATATTAGTCCCTCCGATGGCACAAGGCACCAACCCTATCACCCCAAAGTTAGGGTCCTTGTTCAACACAGTGCTGGCAAATGGCATTCCAGGTCCAACCCCATTTGTCTTGTTGTAATCAATGTCTGCATGGAGTGGTTCATGGGCTTCAACCCATGTTAGGTTTGCGGTTAGCCTGAGGATCGAAGGGTTTGGTTGGCATTCAGGTGGAACTATGCCGTCCCAAGTTAGTGTCTCGGTTATGGTGTCGTTGAACACTCCTCCACGACCGGCCATGTTGCTTTGCCCGGCTAAGATGATTATGTTTATTTTTGGGTGTGGGTGTTTACATTGGATTGGTGAGGCGTGAGCCAGAAGAGCCAAGAGAATGAAGGAAAGCATCGAGGGAAAGGACTTCAGTGCCCCGTATTGACTCAAAAGGAGAATTTGAAGTTTCAGTCTTTTCAATCTGTTAAATCTCCGAGGAACTTGAACCATGTTGAAAGCAAAGGTGCTTGGTTTGTCTATGGCTTTTTATGTCGACTTTCTTGTTTTTTGTTCTTATATTCAATGTGATTATTTTAAGTTAAAAGTGTTGTTGAGTCCCTTGTACTCAATCTGATATTACATTTTACTTTTTTTTATTCAAAAAAATTAGTAAATTGGTATGGTAGATTAAAAAATAAATTGATCATTTCGTTCAAAATTTCACTCATTTTTTTTTAAAGTTGGTCCATATACATCAGCATGAGCTATACGTAGGATAACATGTGTAACTGTATGGTTATTTCGTCAGCAACATCAATTTTTAATAGTAAAAATGAATGGAATTTTTAACAGAAATAACACATTTGCTCTTAAATTTGACATTAATTTACCTATTTTCTAAGTAAATATGACAAAATGTAATTTAACTCTTAATAAGAAGCCTCCATGATACTTTTACCTTATTTTCATTTTTCATTTTTCGTAATTTAAAGATAGAAACCATATTTCATCAAATATATGTATTTCTAAATAATAAGTCTAATTCTATATTTTTTCTCTCAATTTTACGAAAATTAATTTCTTTATTAAAATTTTGTCTTTTATGTATTTTATAAACTAAGAAGCTAGTATAGTTGTTGGTGAACGAATGAACTTGAAACACTTATTTTTGCTAGTTTGTTGCTAGGGGAGTACATAATTCTTTTAAAATAAACTTAACCAACTCATTCAATTAAGTCAATTTTGATTAATTTAGTTTTGGTCTTGGTTACAATGGTTTTGTCAATCTATTATCAATTATTTAACTTTGTAAATGAATTGACCGATTTAATCAACTTAGTATATATTATTTTTAAATTATCTCAAATAAATTTATAATATAATATGTATAATACATAATTAAAAATATATCGATTAATCGACAAAATTGAGCCAATAATTTAATATTAGAGGAGCTAAAATATATAAAATATTGTGAAGGTGTGAATATGTGTGAATCACCCTTGTCAAAATATATAAAATAAATAGATAAATTATCTCGTTAGTCATTTTAAAATAACGTTGTCCCTTTTTTTAGTTATTTTAATTGTTTTGCCAATTTAGTCACTACAGTTAAAAAAAATATTCAGAATGAACACTCAATTGTTATCTCCAAAATAAAAAACTAACTGGGTATGTTATATCAATAATTTTTTTCACTTATTTTCTACGTAATTTAAACACAAATTATTTTTAAAAAAATAAAAAACGACACTATTTTAAAATAATTAACGAGATTATTTACCCAAATAAATTATTAAGAAATTTATTATAACACATAAATTATAATTTCCTTTGCCTTTACATATTTCTTACCCAACTTTTGCTTTGGTACAAAACTAACTGTGAAACTCAAGTAATCAGGCCTGATTGAGGCCCAATTTTAAAACTCAGACCCCAAAATTATAAATAAGGTATAATGAAAATTTTGGCTTCGCAGGTTTATTTAAACTTTTTCAATAATTTTATAAAATTTTAAATTAGTAATGGTAAAATTATATATTAACTCTTTAAAATGATAAAAATTTGATTTAATCTTTTAAAATTATAAAAATATAGGTTATTAAAATGGTAAAGTTACACTTTTTCTATCGTAAAAATATACAATTTAATTTTACCCAAAAAAGATTTTGGCTTCACCCTTGATTTATATCTTTTTTCAATTTGGTCTTTATTCCCTTTTTAGCTAAAATTGATCATTAACTTTTAAAAAAATTAAAATAACTTTTTTAATTGAAATGCTAACTAAAATATTTTTTTTAATGATGTTAGCGTGGCAACACGTGTGGCAATCCATGTGTGCTTACATGACACTATTTGTCTTATATTCCATATTAATAAATAATTTAAAATTTATAAAAATATTCAAAATATAAAAATTTTATAAAAATTTAAAAAATTAGCATGAAGTACATGTGGATTGGTCTAAAATAGGTCTTTATTGGCATGATTGCATCCTTGATAGAGTTCAATTTAGACCTAATTTAGTCCAATGTGTAATGTCATACGTGAACCTTGATTTAATGTCCTTATTAGTCATTTCACTTTTTCACTATGTTTCACCTCGTTACCATTTCTATGTTTGAATCCAAACAAACATCTCACCATTAATTTTAATTTAATTATTATAGTAACTAATCACTCCAACACTGATGTTTTCAATCTCACTGGAATTATTCTCACCACCGAACGTATTCGAAGACCGAGCTACCCACTCATGCACGAAGGTCGGCCCCATATTTAGGAGGGATTGACTAAAAATTAAATCCTTTTAAAAAAATGACTCGAGTTTGCATTTCAATATTCAAAGCTCAAACTCAACCCAGTTAAGCTTGTTTTCAAGTTTATAATGCAGTGTTTTTCTTTTCTTTTATTTAATATGTAGTGTAAATCATATCAAAATTAAATAAGTTATACTATAATGTAATTATTAAAAAAATGTGTTAAGTTATTTATATCTAGAACTTTAACCAGCCACAGAAATTAAAGGTAATAGAAGGAATGTATATATAAAATTATTAAATATTAAATAAAATTTTTTTAAAAAATATGAATGATTCTAAATGAGTTGATTAATCATTTATAAATAAGCATAAGCAACCCATTAAAATCTCAAAACTAAAACATTATTTATCTATCAATAAAACTTATATCGATATAATATCAACAATCATGATTAAAATCGACATGACCCATTTTGCATGATTGCGTTATTGGATTAACATCCCAATACGTAACCTAAAAGATCACATATATACCTTCTTCTATTTTGGCAAGCAATTGGCAATGCCAAATATTATATATAGTGTGTTATTTTTGCCTTTAATAGGAGCAAAATCAGCAAATCATCCCAACTTATAATAATATAAATTTCCTTTTAGATGTATTCCACTTGCTTAATAAAAGACGTTCCTTTGTACAATTAAGTGGAGAAAAATGTCTCATTATTGTATACATAATTAATAATATGGTTCCATCCTTGGGCAAGTTTTGACTTTGTTGAGTGGTCAATTTCTCAATTGGGTCCCTTTCATCTTCTCATATTTTTTTAATTATTGGGATTAATCAACACAACACGAGAACCACGTTATGTATGCAATCTTACCTTTTATATGATATCATTTCATCAATAAAATAATCATTAGATTTTCACTAAATATTTATTTATTAATAGGTAGGTGTGTGTCGACATGTATTGCCAAAACCCACAATAGAAAATGAGAAAAATTTAGGGCATGGAATGGAATTTATATTATTAAATTATGCTATGATTGAAAATGAAAAAAAGGGTGAAGTTGTGGATATGTCAATCATGTCAATGACCAACATTTAAGGTGTTGTTTTTCTTATAAAAGATTTGGGGGCGGTTCTAATGTTGGAAATTTTGACCTTTCTTCTATCTACCTGGTGCTTTGCCATTGATTCATTCCAAAGGGAATACAGCATCGTCCAACATAATTCATCTTTGTTTGAAGTTTAACACATGGCAATGGTGTCATGTCGTTATTATCCTTTTTTTCTAATTACATTAATAAAATTTATGGTGCATTCCCGTATATGTTCAAAAACCTTCTATTTCCTTGTCAATATAGAATTAATGCATTTTGTTTACTTTTTAAGAGTGTTTGACGTGTTATTTTTCTCTACCTAATATTTTAAACCCTCATCATAGGTTCTTCGGTCACGGTTGGTCTATTTTGTTTACTTCATTTGTTCAGGAGTTCAAAATGGAATCCGCCAATCAAAATTGCTCTCATATTACTTGTTACGAAATCATTACTCTATTTTAAAAAAATATATTTGACAAGATGTGTACGATTTTGTTTATCTAAAAATTCTTTTTTTTTTATTTGGGATTAACGCATTCTCTTTATTTTATTAAAGAGGATAATTAATCATGATGGGACTGAAGATTCACAAATGATAATTACACGTGGTGAGACTCAAATCTGTATACTCAATTTATTATAATGGTATTTAAAATATTGCATGCTAGTAATGTTTTCTTTAATAATTAATGTTATAAAAAAATTTAGATGTATTCATATTTTGATCATATTTGTTATACTATATTTTAAACTAAATTAGAAAAATTAGGCCATTAGTTCCTCGTCCAACCGTTTCAATTGCTAACAAAAAAATTTTAAAAAATATAAATAACAATCATGATATAAAAATCAATTAAACATTCCATATTCAATTAAAACATTAACATGTAGGTTGAGTCTTAGCTCTATTGACATGAGTATTGTTGTTAATGCAGGAGGACATGGGTTCAAGTGCACTGAAATGTATTATCCTCCTATTTATGGGTTGGCATTGGCGTTGTTGCCAGTGCAGGATTTTTCTGATCGATACACATATTAATTATCAATTTAATCTATCGAATCAATTAATTCAATTTAATTTCAAGAACATTAATTATAAAACTAACAAATAAATCATCTAAAAATATTAAGTGGAATCAAATCATCTACCATAAGAAGTAGTTATCAATGGCTTCCTTTCTATCAACCTATGCCTACTTTTTTGCCACTCGGAGTTATTTTGCTTTCTATCTCAATTTCATTTTTTCCTTTGAAAAAAATCCATCCGACAAGCACAACCCTCGTCCTTTTCCAGCCGTCTCCTACCCTAGCCCATCACAACAACAAAATTTTATATTAATTTCTATGTATTTTATTTGAAAGTGGGGTGTGTTAAAGAATGATTGTGATAGGAAAGTTGTTAGGTGGGGGGTGGATGGCCGTCTTAGAGAAGTTTATTAGAATTTGTCTTCCAAAAACGGTGGGATTACATAATGAGGACCAAAAGAAAAAAATAAAAAAAAAGAGCATATACAAGCTGCTTTTCTACCCATTATTATACTACGTTATTGCTAAATTCAACAACACATCCTTCAATCTACCTGAATGGGACATCGAGAATGAAAATGAAAGTGCTTCAACTCCTAAACTAACTTTATATAAAGAATGAAATTCGTGTTTTTGGGTTCCAATCTCTTTTCAACCATTTGTTAAAATATTAGTCTCTAAATTGTATTTCTGAAAAATACGTTAAGATAAAACATATTCTTAGAGAGAAAAATTAAGTCGCGGATCGTATTGTAAAGATAATTACGACAAAGAGTATAAATATACAGATGTTTGAAGATATACCTAAAGATCTATTACCTGTTCTTGAGATTGATAAGACAACTAATTTTTATTATGTTAGTTTAATATAGATAGTAGGTTCACGCAATTAGAGCCTACGGAAAAAAAATTCTATGAAAGGTTAAAATTAAGTTGTATAATTTTATAAGAGTTTAAATTCAATATCATCAATTTAATAGTTTATATTTTTATAATTTTTTAAAAGAACAAATCAAAATTTTATTATTTTGAAAGATTAAAGTACAATTTTATTATTTACTAACTTGAAATTTTATAAAATTTAAATAGTCAAAACATATTTTTACTGTTTTAGAGGGTTGGACCCCTATAAGCCCCATTCCATCTTCCCTGAACACAATTGGTAAAGACAAAAATCTTTGGTCTTAAATATCCAAATTCAAAATTTACCATACACAAACAAATGTTGAAATATATGAATCCCCTTATAAATTGTTACCTTACCATATATAAGTTTGAGACCGAATACCACCATTAAGAAAAGAAGAAGAGGAATGGTATTCTTTGTGATTAGGGGGCCTATAACTGAAGAAGATTAGTTGGGTTGAAGTTGAGTTCAGTTCATCTCATGCTTGGTTTGGGACCATTTAACAGGTGGCTTTGGAAACAACGGAAACATCCCATGCCAAACCGGGAACCCCCCCATAACCCAATTCCAAAACAGTTGATTTTTCGTTAGCGGTTGGATGGTAATGGACCTAAACGAGGTTGACGAGTATTTCATCCACTTGCATCCCTCGTTTGTATTGATGTTAACAGACAATCTTAGTTCAAATAGAATTGTTGCTGATTGTAATAATTAAGAAAAGATGAGTTTAAATTTACTTAAGGATGTATTATCTTCCGATTTAAGAGCTATTAAGTGGTTTATGTTTAGTAACAATAGTAGTAATCGTATAAAAAAAATTATACATGAATTGACATCACAAATCAACCGAACATTAACCCTTACTTTACAAAGTAAATTGTATTCTTTTGAAGGCGTTATTTTATATCTTTTATACAGAAAAATATATATAATAAGATTTTATCCAAGCTTCCATAATTTTTAATAAACATAATAACAAATTTAGCCCCAACCTTTACACTTTTTGTCAATTTAGGTCTTATTCTTTATTTGAGCTAAATTTGACTATAACCTTTTAAAAAGAGTTAAATCGCTTTTTTTAACGAAAATGAAAAGTAAAATATTAATTTCTAACAATGTTGACGTGGTAACCCGTGTGACAATTCACGTGTATTTCATGCCGACATAGCACCATTTGTCTTATATGTCACGTTAACAAATAATTTAAAATTTATAAAAGTATTGAGAAAAATAAAAACAAATCCAAAAAAGTTCATAAAAATTAAAATATTAGTATGAACTACACGTGAATTGTCATACAAGCTATCATGTTTAAAAATTTAATATTTTAGTCATTTTTTTGTTAAAAAAAAAGATTTTTCGACTCTTTCTAAAAGGTTGATTGTCAAATTTGACTCTTTTTAACATGCTGAGGATCAAAACTAGCTTTACAAAAATAAGAGCCAAATTGACAAAAAGTATATATGTTAAGAGTTAAATTTATCATTATGTCTTTTTAATATTTATATTTTATTACCATTCAACCAAAGCCTCATTTGTTCTTTATATCAATTTTTGTAAATATATTTGTTACACAATTCTATATTTCACTCATATCGTGTGTGCCATAATTCTATTGTTATTTAAGAGTTTGAATGAGTTGATTTCACTCATCAAATAGGTCTTAATTCGGTTATAAAATGACCCAAAAATCATTATTTTTATAAAGCAATAAATATTGTTTTGATGGTATTTTTATCTTTTTATTTCTTTATATGAAATCTAGAAAAATCTATACTATCATTTAAGAGTTTAAAAAGTATGATGGGGACTAAATGTAAAATATATAATAAGATGGGGACTATAAGCAACATTAGACCTTTTAATTTTAAATAATAAGAAAAACCTCAAAAATCAAATATGGTTGGTATTAATTATGATTCCACTAAACTGCAGCAAGAAATGAACAAAAACAGTAGCCAGCCCCAGCCTTTTTTTTTTCTCACGTCAGGTAATCACGTCGTACGATGGATGCATGCAAAGGATTAAAATATAAAAAAATAAAAAATCATGGGGCTGAAATGGGACCTGCATCCCCCCTCGAATCCCTAGATTATGATTCCCTTTGGAACTCGGGAGTTACCTTGGTGCTTTATAGCTGGCAATTTACCCATCCTTTTCATTCGGTAACCTCCTTCCCTTTGATTTTTATTACATAAACACAAATATCCCTGAAAACCACGCTTGCCATGTCATCTTTTAAAACCTGACAAAACCCACCTCTTTAGCTCTTCATACGTGGCACAATCTGCTCTTTCTTGTTTATTTCGAGTTTGCGTCATTTTGTATTTGAATTGTTTTGATTTTTTATCTTTCTAAAAATTGTTGGCATCGTAGTGGTTGATGATGGTTTACTCCATAGGTGAAGAGCTATAGAAAGTGAAACAAGTGCTTAGGAGGAAGGAGGGTGATGAGAAGGATCTTATAAAAGATATCATAGGTCCATCTCAATGTGTCATATACTAAAAAAAATTATAATTTATATTTTAATCTCGCTAAAACAATTTTTTGACTTCTACGTCAACTGCAACGGGTAAATACAAAAGACAAATATGTCGCATCTATCAGAAGTGTGGTCCTTATAATATGTGCTTGTCTTGCTGTGGCTTCGTGAGGTGGAGGGCCCTGAGTTTTGGCTGGAAGGATTTGGTTCTTATGGGTTTTTAACTTACAAGGTACTCTACGAGATTAACAAGTTTACGAGGTGTAAGTATAACAAAGCACAGATAATTAAAGATTACTATCTCTCATTTAATCAATCTTAAATTCAAGTTAAAATTCGAATGGACAAGTCGACAATTTACCGTGATCATTACTTAGTCCACGTGAAAGTTGTTCGGTCCATCCTTTTTCCACCAACGTCCCAAGCTTGTCGACAAAGGAACTAGCCATGCCCGTAGCGGATGGTGCTTGATTTTCATCACGTTTCCTCCTTATCTGCCCCCACACCAATAATTCAAGAGAGAGACACACATATTTCAGCTCATTAGCTCACAAACAAAGCTCAATCATTTTTCGGTCAAAAGACACGTTCCCCTTTATTTATTTTTACTGTATAAATGTTCTTTTTGGCAATAGATTATTAACTTAGATTAACCACATCAATTCCTAAGTCTTAGGGTTAATTAACATAAGGCCAATGATGTAGTCTTTTAGGTCTCTCAAATTCAGAGGTGGGCAACTTTATTAGGGTTTTATTATATGCATGCTTTTACGTGATTGGTGGCCTAACCCTTCATCTTTTTATTAGGTTGAAACTTTATGGTCCATAATTTGCCTTTTTTCTTTAAATACTAGTCTTGTCTGTTAAAGTTCCAACTTATGATAATTGCTTGCATCATGCAAAATATCAAAGCATGGAATACCAAACAAAAATTTGGCTTCTTTTCATTTTATTTATTTAAATTTGTTCTATACAGAATACCAAAAGGAACATGTTGATCTTGATGAATGATGATTGCTATTTGCTTTTGCTGCAACATTTTGCTTCAACTCTATTGTCTTACATTCTTGTTCAGAAATTTTTTTTAGTGGTCTATAGAAAATTATGAAATTCTAAGGGGTTAAAATTAATTTTTCGTTAAAATGTATTGAATTGAATTAATAATTTTTTGGAAGGGCTAAAAGTGTATTTTTTTAGTAATCAAAGTACTAGAATGGATTAAATTGAATGATAAATTATTGTAAGGGGCTTAAATTGAAATTATTCTATTTAACCAAAGGGTGAAGCTCTTTGTCTGTTTGCTAGCTTTGCCATTGATTTTCTTTTAAGGGTATAAATTTTGGGTATTCTTTTTTAGAGATTATTAATAAATTACAACTTTATAATTTCAAAAGCATGGATAAATCTTTAAAATATATATGAATTTTGATTTAATATCGTGCAATGTCATATATAAATTTTAATTTTATGCAAGTTCATACATAAAATTTAAATTTGATTAAATTTTCACAAACTGCTAATACAATTATCAAAATTACATCATTTTACATTTACATATTGCATACAAAAATAATTAAATTTATCTAATATAAAAAATAAATTGATGTTTTATTTTTGTAAATATGTACAATTGAATCAAAATTAAAGTATTATATATACGTTTGAACGACAATCTAATTTTCACGTGTATAATTACATCAAATCAAAGTTAACCATCAAATTACATATTGAATCATAATTCATGTATAATTTTGATATTTATCTCTTAAAAATATTAAAATATGATTTTTTTTTTCATTTTTAACATTATAACATTAATCTTTTTCACCTCTCATGCAATATAAAGTGTTGAGATTGATAATAACAGTAATTCACATTGAAGATGATGCGGAAAGACATTGAAAATAATGGTTTATTTAAATTCAGAAGGTGTTTGAACAGAGTGTTGGCATATAGTTTATAATGTATCCATGTCCGTCTTAGAAGATATTGCAATATTTGTAGATGAAGAATAGTTTGAAATGGTTCTTTATCTCCAAGACCGCATCTTTGGTAAAGTCCAATTTAAACTCAATTTAATCCAATGTGTAATGTTACACGTAACTTTTAAGTTTATATAATTTTATATATAGAAATTAGGGGTGAGTGTTCGATCAAATCAAGTCTAATTAAGTGAAAAAATTTCGAGTTATTTGAGTTGGCGAGTCTTATTTTATCATCTAACTCAATTTGAAAATTTTCAAATCAAGTCGAGTAAAATGGGTTGAATCGAATCGAATGAAATTATTCAAGTTAAATTAAAACATTAAACATGTCGAATTAAAATCTTATTACAATATAACTAATTCCACATTGGAGCACGTAAATTTAAAACCATATATATTTGAAAACTTTTTCAAAGAAAAAAAATAATAAATAAGATACTTTAATATGATAAATTTCAATCATTAATTAACTTATTTAAATACCGAAATTATTATTTAGAAAATTTTAAAATTTTAACTTTCTTTATATATTCTCTAGAATTTTTTTAAAAACTATTATAAATTTTTTTAAATATAGATTTTGGAATATTAAAAAGTATACTGATTTTTTTTTGTAATTTTTGTTGAGAAAGACCAATTTACAGTAATCTATTATTCAAAATATTCGAGTTATTCGAATTATAAATTTTAACTTAATTCGACCTCGAAACTTTAATTACTTATTCGAGTTGACTCGAATAACTTGAAATTCGAAACTTTTTTCAATTTTTTCAAATCGAATTGCGTTTTGCTCAACCCTACATGAAATTTTGATTTGATTCATTTTTCACAAACCATTAACAATATTATTAAATTATCATCATTTTCCATTAATATATTGCATGCATAAAAAATTATATTAATTCAATATGAATTTTTTTTTTAAATGTGTACAGTTGAATCAAAATCAAAGTTTCATGTATATATATAAACCGCAATTCAAATTTTATTTATGTAATTGCACCACATCAAAGTTCATATATCAAATTACACATTAAACCAAAATTCATATATACATTTAATATTTATTCCTACTTAAATTAGATTTAATGTGGTAACTGCTTTTGGTGTTTATCTACAAAACGTGTAAGACGACATGAGGTCAGGGACAAAGGCAAAGAGGATAGGTAGTGCCATTGGTCTTCCAAAAATGATAAATTTATCATTTAACTCTTTAATTTTTTTTATAAAATTACAATTTACACTTTAATCCTTCAATAATTTATACTTTGTCTCTATAACGGAATTCAAGGCACGTAATCTTTCGGCCACAAATGTTTTTATTATTGTAGAGTTGTTGGTTGTCGATGCAAATAAAAAATACATCAGACCCCACGGTATCGGCCACTTGCAATTTATTGGAACTGGAAATATTATAACTTCAAATTTTAGGTTAAATTCTGATTGTAGTCCCTCTAATATGTTCAAGTTTAGATTGTAACTCTTATATTTTAATTTGACACAATTTAAACCTGTACTTTTTTAAATTTTTATGTAAACATATAATTTGCACACAATGAGACTTGAAACCTGAACGTTCAAGATATTAGGGACTCAACCTTGCCGACATAACAAGAGCATCATCGGCAACTATTATACTTTTATAATATTATTAGCTACTAATTAACTATTCTTATCATTTATAAAGTCTCTAATTAAGTTAGTGTTACGAGTTAATCAGAAGTTAGTGTTACGAGTTAATCAGACATCAATTTAGTTAAAAAATTAATTTTTTTAAAAGAAAAAAAAATTGGTGTGAGTTTGATTCTTGGTATTAGTGTTGATTTTTATAAATAAAAAAGATTTCACTCTCAACGTAAGTATCACATAATCTAATTCATATTAAACTACAAACATGAATCTTTCTTAAAAATTGTATCTCATTATGTTAAAATAAAAAAAAATTTGGTATTGTTCGTATATGTTTCATGTTTTATGTTTAGAATTAATGGTCATCAACATTTTAACTGAAATTATTTAAATTAATTAATAATATTATAAAAGTAAATGATTAAATTATATGGAAATAATTTCTAAATTTGACGATAATTGAGTAACTAAAATAAAAATTCGATAAAAATATAAATCTTTTAAATATTATAATTAATTTAACTATATTTTCAACAAAATCTTTATGTAAATCCAAACTTAATTCAGATATTTTGGCAAGAAATATAGTCGTACCTAATTTCGATAAGTGTTGAGAAAAAAAAATATAATTAGGAAATATTAAAAAAAACTAATGAAAAAATTATTAAATTAAGCTGGAAAGTCGGTGGAGTCGGTTACGGGACCATTTGGCAGTTACGGAACGTATTAGAAAACGAGGGTGCAAACCGGAGCGTTATGGCCACGTGTCGGTCATTTTGGAGTTGTCGGTTAAGGGTAGAAATTTTACTCTTTAAGCGTGGGGGGTCCGGTTTGGGTTTTCATGACAAGCTGGACAGACACAATTGTAGTCTCATTCGTACCTGATTATTTTTATAACGTTTCGTTAGATTTGTTAAATTCTTATATAAACCCAATAATTTGGTAAAATTACGATGCAAACTATGATGCTAGAAGTTGAATTATATATTACTTTATATATTAAAAAAATAATAAATTAATTATATTATTAAATTAAAGACAAACTGATTATTTTTTTAAAAAATTTATCTATATTGACTCGTAAAAGTTAGTTCTTGTATAAATAAACATGAGATACATATCATATATTATATGTAATTGTCTGATTATTCTGTTAACTACGTCAGTTTTAATAGTAGAAATAGATAAAAAAATTTATAAAAAATGATCAATTTATTTTTTAATTTTATTTATTACAATAAATTCTAAAAGAATAAAAAAATTAAAATTAAAATCGAATTTTATTTTATTTACTTTTCAATATTTTTCTCAACTGAACCTAAAAGAAAGAGAAAGAAAAATCAAGTGAAGGACCCTCGATTCTGATACAAAACTTTGTCGTGTTCTGCGCCAGCTCAGCACTCCCGCGTGTCGTGTGGATTTCGCATATGATATTTTCTTTTTATAAATTTATAAAATTAAAATAAAATTTTAATGTAATTAAATATGCTCTCCAGCCTGGCTATAGTCAAAGTCATCCCTTTCCCAACCGTACATTTATTTCTTTCATAATTAAGTTTTTCCCCCTTTTTATTTTATCGGATAAGATCAAATTAATTCTTTCAAATTTTAACTTTTAAAACTGTTTCGGGTTGATTAGACTAGAAATTGATTAGGGTATCGGTTTATAGAAAGTTATTAAGTTGATTAATTTAAGCATCGATGCGGACTAAACAAAAAATTGTCTAACCCAAATTCTTTTTGAATTTTCTAATAACTTATTCAATTGAATTGAACGAACCGATAACCAAAATCAATATTTTTAAGATCAGACCGACTGATTTGATCGAGAACAAATTAATATATGAACAAATTGTACTTTAGTCACAAAAATAAAAATATTCTATTAAACCCCTTCAAAAATAATGTAATCATAAATTAATACATAATAATATTTTAACTTCTAAAATATTTATAATTCAACTCCGATTTATTTTAAAATATTTTAATTATATTGGCGATTAAATTATTTTTTTAATATTTAATAATTATCGAATTAAATCAATTTATTATATATTTTGAAAAAATTAATTGAGGATTAGGAATTTTGACAGTTAAACTTCCGTAACATAATTAGCCATTAGGGAGCGTTAACTTGACGGAGTCAGTTAGGTGGGAACAGCACGTAATCAATATATTTTGATATTTTAGGAGCTGACATTTACAATTATATACGTGTAAGTTATATAAACTTAGAAACTGACGCGTGTCCCATGACAGCTGTATACTAGTAACTGTCTTCCCTGTAAGAATCCTCTTCCACCGGTTCAACCAGTCATGCTTATCCCTTTCCATATATATATATTTATCCTTCTCCTCTTCTCTTACTTATTGTCTTCCCCACTCTTCCGCCTCAACCCCCGTTGTAACCTTCCCCCCCCTCCTCCGCCGCAGCATTCTCCTCTGTACAGATATGAAATTAGCTTAGATTAAAATTTCTTTGGGGGGTTTTGGGGTTTTCGTCTTTGTGATCAGTTCTTTTTTTTCCTTTTAAATTTTCCGATGGCTTCTACGAGGAAAGATATGGATCGGATCAAAGGTCCATGGAGTCCAGAAGAAGATGAAGCTTTACAACGTTTAGTACAAACGTACGGACCAAGGAATTGGACTTTGATAAGCAAATCAATTCCGGGTCGATCCGGGAAATCATGTCGGTTACGATGGTGTAACCAGCTTTCACCGGAAGTTGAACACCGGCCTTTTACCCCCGAAGAAGATGATACTATAATCCGAGCCCATGCTCGAGTCGGTAACAAATGGGCTACCATAGCTCGTTTACTCAACGGCCGTACCGATAACGCCATTAAAAATCACTGGAACTCGACGTTAAAGCGAAAGTGCTTGTCGATGACCGAAGGTTTTAACGACGATTCCCCTCAGCCGCTTAAACGATCCGCCAGTCTCGGAACCGGCAATCCAAGTAGTCCATCGGGGTCCGATTTGAGTGACTCGAGTTTACCAGCTCCCTCACCGGCTTTCAAAACGGGTTCTTTAGTCCCTTTGAGTCAACATGTTGAAACAGCTTCATCGGCAACGGACCCACCTACTTTACTCAGCCTCTCGTTACCCGGTTCTGACTTTACCGAACCTGTTTCTCCACCCGGATTCAACCCGACCCAAGTGACCACACAGGCTTCGGCACCGGTCCCAGCTCCGGTGGAGAAGCAGTTTTTCAGTGCCGAGTTTTTTGCAGTAATGAAAGAGATGATAAGAAAAGAAGTGAGGAGTTACATGGCGGGGATTGAGCAAAATGAGCTTTGTTTACAAACGGAAGCTATTAGAAACGCTGTTGTTAAGCGTATTGGAATTAGCAAAATCGAGTAGGGGAAGAAGAGAAAAAAATTGTCTTTTTCTTTTTCTTTCTTTTTTTAAATTGGTGTTGAGTTATTTTGGTTATAGAAATAATCATTTTGGTAGTGTACAGGGGAAATATTAGGAGTTAAAAAAAAGGGAAAATAAATATAAAATGGAAATGAGAATGAAAAAGGTTGAAGAAAGAAAGGCTCAAATTTTCCATGAACTGATATTGCAAGTATTCATTTTTTTTTCTGAAGTAATGGTAAAGGAGGGTTTAATTAGAAGCTTTTAAAGTTTTAAGGATTAATTTGGAATTTAAATTATAATTTTGGGTTTTATAAGGAAGACAAAAGATATCAATAATATTTAAGTTGAGGTTAGTTATAGTTAGATAGGCGATATTATTGGGACACAATCCCTCATATTATGGAAGAGAAAAATAAGAGATTATGGACTTAATTAGTATCCCTATTTGAATTAAAAAATAATTCAAATAAATGTTATTGTTTATTTTTTTTGAATAAATAAATTTGAATATAATGAATTTGTTAATTCATTTAAAATTTATTTCGTTTTTTTTTCAGACACATCGAAGAAAATTGTATAACATCGTCGAATCATCACTTGATAGTTAAATTTAATGAAAATAAATATTTAATAGTCTAATAATTTAAATATTTTTTTGAATAATTTAATAACTTAAATTAAAAATTTTAAATAATACAATAATCATTTTATAGCTTTATGAAGTTAAGTGACTAAAATATAAACTTATTTTATAGTTTTATAAAGTTAAGTGACCAAAATATGAACTTACTAAAAATCTAGTGACATAGAGTCTAGTTTACTCTATAATTAAATTCCTACTCTTGGTAATGCGTTGGGTTTAATTCACAAATTGGTATCTAATTTATACCAATTTTTTCATTTTGGTACTTAACTTCTTTTTTTGTTGATACCTAAATTATATTTTTTTCAAGCTGGTATAGCTAATAGTCAATTTGTTAAGTCAATTTTAAAATACCTTAGTATTTAAACTATTTCATCCTTTTCAAGTTGATACTAATTTTTTTTCATAAGACATATTCAAACTATTCTTTTGTTACCCATTTATACCGAAATGTTATATTATTAAAAAATTTTAACCAATATCGCGACATCATTTAAACCTAAGAATATAATTTTTAATTCTTTTAATTTCTATTTTTCTTCCTTTTGCATTATTTCTCTCCATCTTTTTTTTTTGAATTTTTTTCTTCATTTATAATGTTCGGTAATACCAGCTAAATTTGCCTTCCTAAGATTGAGACATTAGTAATTAATTATGTTTTCGAACTTCATTACCTTTTTGCTCTATTTGATGGGACCGAAAATGCTACTTTATCAACCAAAACTTGTATTTTCAGAACTAGATTAGTTAGTCGAATCGATTGGACCAGGAGCTGATCTAGTACTAGTCTAAAGATGGGTTGAGATGTTTGACCTGTGAACCAATACAGATCAATTGAACCAATCTAAAAAAATAATTGAACCGATTTTCTTTTCTTTATTTTTTATTTTTAATTTTATGAATTTTTTAAATAATTTATTTGATTGAACCGGATAAATTGATCAAACTGGGAACTGATGGCCTAACTAGTTTGACTATTGGCCTAGTTTTGAAGAAAGACATAAAACAAACAAAAAAAGAAAAATATATTTAAGAAGAAATAATATTTTTTTGGGTCATATATCAACTTTTAATTGGTCATCTTTTTTTAAAAATAAAATTAATGATTTAACTAACAATTGAATTAACAAAGGCCAACTTAGAAAAAAATAGTTTAGGTACCAAAATGGAAAAAAAAAGAACAAAGACATAGTTTAAGTACAAATTTGTGGGGTTTTTTAAAAAAAAATAAACTTAACAGATTGACTAACAGATATACCAACTTATAATTAATTAGTCAACTGAATCTTAGCTCGATACCGATTAATATTGATATTGTTGCTAATGTAGGAGGATGTGAGTTCGAGTGTGCTAAAATACATTATCCTCCTATTTTAGGGTTGAGGAGGGGTTATGGGAAATTCTACACATTACATAAAAAAATGATAAAAACGTATAATAAAATTAATGTTAAAAAAATTATAATTAATACATAGAGATTGTAGTTGTAAGCCTTTTAGAAAAAAAAAGCATACAAATTTATTCAATGCATTATTTTATTATAATTAAGCAGATTATTTCTACTTTCAACCCTTATACTCTTTGTATATTTAAAATTTAGTCTTATTTTTAATTTTAAGATTTGCATTTTCCTTCTTTTTTGATTTAATAATTTAAGTACAATTGACAACGATAAAATTTTTTGTTAATCAAGTGAGTAAAGGAAACTGCTCAAATAAAGACCTATCATTTATTTTATCGCAAGCTTAAACCCTCGTGAATTCTAAGTACGAATAATCCTTGAATATCAGACCAAATAGGAGAGCTCATATATGTATATTATTAGAGAAACAAACATATATTAGTAAAAAAAAAAGGTATATAAAGGAAAAAATTGAAAACTTCGGATTCAATGTGTGGATTTGGATTGGGCTATGTTGGGTCACTGGGCAAACTTAGAAAACCAATGACCAAGGGTCAAAGCTCTTTAAGTCATTAAGACTCGTATAGTTTCAATTTAGGCATAATGCCAAAAATCATCCCTAACATTTGCATAATTAATCACTTAGGCCCTTATTCTTTTTTTTTTAAGTATTTTAACCCTCATTGTTTCAATTTTGGTCAAATTGATTTTTTTTTGTACAAAATTATTGGCGCGGTTGTTAGTTGACTAACGGTTGACAACGTTCAGTGATGTGGCACAACATATGTACATTATTACTAACGTGGTACTATTTTGCCTTATATACCAAGTTAACAAACAATTAAAATTAATTAAAAATTAAAAAAATAAGAAAAAATAATAATACCTTTTTTTTAATAATCTGATTATAAGTTTTGATCATATCTTTTTTTTTACACAATACTTAGAACTACCCATAATCTCTCCCCAACTCATAAATAGAAGGATAATGTGCTTCAGCACGTTTAAACCTACGTCCTCCTGCATTAGCAATAATACCCATACCAATCGAGTTAAGACTCAATCAATAAAATTAATAATACTTCTAAAAACTATTAAAATTAAAATTTTAAGAAAATTATTTTTAAAAAAATCTATACAGCATTGTTGTATAGGTTTTTAATTGTTGTATAGAGTTTTTTTTTAAAAAAAATTTCTTAAAATTTTAATTTTTAATAGTTTTTAAAAGCATTATTAATATATATTTTTTAACTCATCCTTTTTTCTAGAAACAAAAAGCTTGCTCTTCTCTTAACCACCCCTCATCAAACTCTCTTGATATCGGGCAATGATAAGTTTGAATGTTCAAGCATTCGTCTATTTCGGGGCAATTTTTTGAGAATTCAACTCTGCATCTATGTTCAAAAGGTCAAAAAGAGATTGGGTAAGAGTTTTGAAGTAAGGCAAAGTCGGAAATTTTTTTTGAGGAATCGGAATTAAATTGTATGTTTTTAAAGGATTAAATCAAAATTTTATTATTTTGGGAGGTTAAAGTATAATTTTAACTTTATTAATTTAAAATATTATAAATTATAAAGGGGATCGGGGCCTGTCAGTTCCTAATTTTACCACTATTTTGAAGTTCATCGACCAGTGCTGACAGTGGCCTGCATGGTAATTTGGTGTCAATTTTTGGGGTAAATGGTAAGATGAGGAGAAATCTGTAGAGGGAGAGAAAAAATTAAAAGAAAATTTTTTGGTGATATTTAATTAGAAAATTAAAGAGAAATTAATTCTTTAAAAGACGAATTATTAAATAAAAATAAAATAAAAGTAAGCAATTCTGTATAACGGTTCTACCAATTTTATATTGTTCCAAAAAGACTCATCTATATGTATTTAATTAAAAGGTGGATTTAAATACTCAAAATAATAAAATAAAATAATGAATGGAATCAAACAATTAAAGTCCCACTAAATCTCTACCAAACAACTCTCTTATGGAATTGCTTTAATTCTATAGAATTTTTTTAAGGAAAATTTATCAATTCATTTCATGTATAGTATCATATAATTCATGTGTGAAATGTAAGCTCAATCAACACAATAAAAGTTTTAGCATCAGCATCAGTATCAGTATCAATAGAACATTATGACACGTTGACAATTAGCTTTGTCACAACTCAAGCACAACGTAATTGGAGTAATTGCAAGCACTTAATGCTATAAAGAAATTAGCTTCAAATGGTCTAAAGTGGAAGTGCTCATGGGCCGGGCCAAGCCCAAATAAAATTTTAGGCCCGTTTACAAGGCTTAGCCTAAAAAATGGGCCTAAAATTTTTATCCAAGCCTGACTCGGATAAAAATGCTAAAACCCAAATCCAGTTTGGCTCGCCTGTATTAATTTTTTATTATTTTTATATAATTTTTTTAAAAATATATAATACATCGAAAATACTAAAAACATTAAAATAAATGTTTTCTAACAAATTAAAAATAAATTTAAAAAATATATATACCTAAATAACACTAAGATAGGTGTCTATAAAATAGTAACAAAATTAACAATAAAACAAGAGTTATACAATAACAACAAAATAGTAGCAACATAATAGTAAAATGATAGTAAAATAGTGAAAAACAACAAGAAAATAGCGATAAGACAATAAAAAAAACAATCGTTTTCTTTTTTGCATATTCCGGCCAGGCCAGATTAGAGGACAAAAAAGTCTTATCCGAGGCTCGGCCTATTTTCTAAACGGGTCTTTTTTTACCTAACCTAAATTTTTAGACCTATATTTTTACCAAACCCTCTCACACATACCCATATTTACAAATTAATACTATAAAAGTCCAGTTTTAATGGTGTCTTCCATATTGATAGTATCATCTAAACTTCACATCAATTAATTAAATAATCCGTTGACATTTGTTAGCAGGCATTTTGCTCTGTAAATGAAAATAATTTTCGATTTTTTTAATTAAGCTTGATTTATGTTGGAGTTCTTATAAAAAAGTAATAAGATATTAACAAGAATTTGATTTAATTAAAAAAATTAATAAATTTATGGAATCAATTTTCTACATATACAAAAAGTCAGCTCAAAATAATATAGTTTAGATTGTCTTCTCCTCATATAATTCTGCATTTAATATATAAAATAAATTTAAAAACTAATATTCATCTCTATCATTTTTTATTTTAAATATTCACAATTTTTTTGACTTAAATATTTACCATCTTTAATATCATAATAATTTATTAATCTAATATAAATTTTTTATACAATGTGAGGGGTGGTGATGAAATCATATAATTTGAATTCGTGTAAAATAATATCTAATAAAAAGTTTAACCACCACCACATATAGATCAAGTTACTTTCAACAATAAATAAATTATTAAGAAACTCTTAAACAATAAACAAAAATTAAATTCAATTACAGCTGAGGCTATAATCAACTACATCATAATTATTTTTTGAAAAATGAAATGACTGATCATGAAATATCTCACATCCTTATTAAACAAACTATTTGTTACAAGCATTCAAATTTGGGGAAACCTAGAGTCTTGAGATACAAACATAGTTTACAAAAATTTACATTAATCCCTAAAGGGGTACAACAATGTAGAAGAAGGTCTCAACATAAGTTGATGATAGTTCCCATATCTAACGGAGATGATCATAATTTGTGGTTCAATGGCTTCCATGTCGAAACAGCATTTCGACCACTTCCCCCATTGTGGGTCTTTCATCTTTATCTTCCTCAACACAACGAAGTGCTACATTAACCATAATTACCATCTCAGCCTCATCATATATACCTTCAAGCTTGGGGTCTATTATCTCATGCTTCCATGTTTCATTCTCTTTGGCTCTTCCCATTTGCTCTCTCACCCATCCTACTAACGTTCTTTGCCCTTTCGAATTTTCATCATCACTCATTTTGGATCCCATTGCAGGGCTTTTCCCTGTCACTAACTCCAATAAAACGATCCCATAGCTATAGACATCAACTTTGGAAGTAATGGGAAGATTAAAGACCCATTCAGGTGCCATATAACCTCTAGTTCCTCGAATCCTCGAAACTTGCGAATGTTTAACGTCGCCTCTATTTAGCAACCAAGACAAGCCAAAATCCGACACCTTGGGTTGGTATTTAGAGTCTATGAGAATGTTTTGAGGCTTTATATCACAATGGAGAACCCATTCCAAGCATTCTTCATGTAAATAAGCTAAGCCTCTTGCTGTTCCCAAAGCAATATCGAATCTTTTGCTCCAATCAAGTGATTTAAAAGAAAGGGTTTCCGCTAAAGATCCATGTTCCATGTACTCGTACACTAAGAGCCTATGTTTTCCCTCAGCACAATAGCCGCACATCTCTATCAAGTTCATGTGGTTAAGCTTCCCAATGGTGTTTACTTCTGCTAAGAATTCGGCTTCTCCTTTGTTAGCATCCATGAGTCGTTTGATCGCCGCGATTCGACCGTCGGACAACGTTGCTTTGAACACTATTCCACCTGCACCTCTTCCAATCTCTTGTGAGAACTTATTAGTAGCCTTTTTAAGCTCTCCATAGGTGAATTTTCTGAAACCAGTTGTAGCCAAATGGTAACCTGCATTGGGGCTTGAATTATCATTGGTTCTAATGAAGAAATTCCATACTAACAAAATGGTAATAAACTCAACTCCCCCTATAGCACAAGCTGTCCAAAGAGCAAATCTCAATGACTCATTTTCACTCGTTTTGGTATATTTTCGTTCAAGCTCCTGCACTTCATTAGAACATTGTAACTCAGGATATTCAACAGTATCAATGTAAGAAGAGACAATAGCTTTAGGCAATTTCACATAGAAATCAGCATTAAAATTAGGTGGTCGATGTCCATTCAACAACTGTGTCTTGGGATAACAATATGTACCATCCGATTCATGTGCTTTAATAAACCTGAATTGAAACCCTTTACAATCACACAACTGCAAACAAATTTGCTTGCAACCTTCCAAGGTGACATTAGTATACAACTTGAAATCATAGCCATAGAATTCAACATGACGGAGCTTTAAGAAACCAAACTGATCATCAGTTTGGTTACAAGGAAGATGAAACTCTGGCTCACAACCAAGAGACCAATCACTAAGATTCTTCAACTTATACCCTGGACTACAACTACAGTCCCTTCCAAAACTAGGAGAATAAATACATATACTGTTTGGTCCACAACATCCATGAACCATACATGGTTGAAGAAAGGCTTGCCATGAAACAACCCAAGCTTTTGTATCTTCACTTAGACTATATAACCTAAGATTACCATCCAAATCCATTTTCAACATCCTTGAGATGTTTAAACCATAATCAGCTGACAAGAAAGTGAAATTATCAGTTGAACTGAAATTACCCCAAGAGTCTAAAACAGCTATTTTGGTGTTATTGAATGTGGATCTTCCGGCTTCCCATCTCAATAGCCATGGACTTGGCCAATAAACACTTGAAAACTCTGGACCTTTGTAGACAAGGCAAAGCACATTATCTGTGTCGAAATAAAGCTGATAATAACCCGAAGAGTAATTTCTTTGGCTTCTCATTGAAACAAGCTTTGAATTCTCATTGAATTGTTGAGAAGGAAGAAGAGTATCCGTGGGTGAATCATAGCTTTGCCATAATATACGACCTTCCATATCACACAAGATAAGGTTGCCACCATTTTCAAGCTTCAAGTATGAAGGTATAGGTGACATAGTTTTTGTTTCCCATACAATGATATGACCAGCATCTTTTAAAACAAGGTTACCTGATTTTAGCAGATAAAGCTTTGAGAATCTACCATTGACTGGTTGATCCCTATTTGCCATCCAAACAATGGTGCAACTGTTGGCATCACAGGTTGGTTTATTGAACCATATGGCAAAGGAATAAGCGTTTTGGCCTACAGGATGGAAACCAGCACTGAAACTTCCATCAGGTGATGTCAAAACATCAGCTGGTGTCTCCACTGAGAGTGATGAGCCTGCCCGCAGACTATCAGAGGATGAAAATGAAGGAAAGCAAAGTAAACCCAAAGACAAAACAAGAGGAATCAATGGTGTAGCCATGGAATTCTTTTGTGAAAATGGAGAAAGGCAAGAGTAGTTGAAAGAACAACAGTTTTAGAGGGGTTTTTGGAAGTATTAGATGATAATTGATATGATTGCCTATGTCATGGAATTATAATGAAAATATCTGATTTTCCATTTTCGGTAAACTACACCTAATTTTATTAAATTATTAATGAATTTATATTTTAATTATTTAATTTTAAAATTTTTTAAAATGATAATTGTTAATACTACTTGTACTAATTGAAAGTTTTTATTTTTTTATTTTTAATAATTCAAATAATTTTTTTCTTCAATTTTTAAAATAACTGTTAAATTAACTTGAATCTAAAGTATTCTACTAATTTATAGATATAGATCTATCATACCAATCATTTTCTAAAATTTACTTGATAAAATTTTGAGAAGAAAATCTCAATAAATTAAAAAAAACTATTAAATAATTAAGTGATTTGAATAAAAGGTTTTTGATTAATTTAATAACCGCCTAAATTTTAGACAGATTTAGTCGGTGGATTATTGTAGCAGCCGACACCAGAAGACAAATTTAGTGACAACATTGACAAACTTTAGTGTAAAATCATGTAATTAATAAAAAAGAAACAAAAGGGTAGAAATATTTAAGATACAACCAATAAGTAGAGAAAATATCAGCTCCAGTTCATACTTGCCGAAGGAAACGGCAACTGCAAATTGCAGACGAATATCCAAATCCTAATGTATAATAAATACTGATATTTATATTAGTTGAAAAGATAAAATTTTATATTTTAAAAATTATATTATAAAAAAAATCGGTAATAAATCGGTAATAAATAAAAATTGATTAATTAAATCGATTAAATTTATTTTGATAAGTTGATCAGAAGTTAATTATTTATAAAAATTTATCGATACAACCCATAGATTAAATATATGTTTGGTGAATAAGTTTGGCTGTAGTTAGAAGTTAATTAGTTAAATACGTTAGTTATGAAAATTGATCTAACCTAGCTATTCTCAAATCTAAATATTTGGGCTTTCAATCTAAAAAGAATTTTCATTTTAGGCTTTGGCAATTAAACCTATTGGACCAACCTATTTTGTGTAGTGTATATATATTAATACAATTGTTATAGTCAACTTCTGTTTCAAGTTGATATATTATTGGTAAGTTGCAAATTTATTTATAATTTAGTCTTGAAATTTTAGCTGAATCTAAATCCATATTAAAATGAGCTTGCTGGTTTGAATGGTAAGGAGTTAGTGTTTTGGAGGTCCTGTGTTCGAGTCCCTACGTGAACGTGGATGTTAATTTTTGTTTCGGTTGGCTCTGAGAGTTTGAGTGGTTTTGAAATTTTGAGTTGGTTGGGTTGTTAGTGGATGTAGTGAGATAGTAATCAATTTGGGAATTTTATTTTATTTTATTTTATTCAAAATTACTTTCTCTTTCCAAAGAAAAATTTGATGTTGGTTTTCTCCCATTCTCTGCGTTTTTTGTCAATTGACAGTTTTCTTCCTTTGCTCTCCATTTTTTGTCACAATTTTATTGTCAATCTCAGAATTTCGCTTCTTCGATGTTCTTGTGCATTTTTTTATAAGTGGTGAAAGAATGTTTTTGCTCAGGTTAGAGAGAATTTTCTTTAAATTCGTTTAGAACAATGTTGATTTTTCCGTTGGTTTTGAACTGGTGTATTGGGAGCAGGAAATCGTTAAGAACGACACTCATCTTTCGCAGAATCGTAGTTGAAGTTGTTCAGGAAATCAAGTAAGTGTTGAACTCTTAAATTTTGCCTTTTTCAATTTCATTAATCTGGTTTAATGGTGAGTTTAGATTGATTTTAAGAGTTTTGGTGTAACAATTTTAAGTGTGGGTTGGCTCGAAAGTGTTTTCGCATCAAAATCGTAACAGGTGTGTTCCCAAAACACAAAAAAAATCGAGCTTCGGCGAAAGCTAAAAAACCATTCTGTCGATGTCACACGGACGTGTGCTTGGCCGTGTAGTTGCCCGTATGCGAGGCACAGTCGTGTGTTTGATGAGGGCATAACTATGCGCAAGATATGACCGTGTGGTAGTTGGGGTGTGGCCGTGTAGATCACACAAGAGTGTGGGTTTTGGGCCAAACTGTGTGGCCATACGAGGAAGGTTGATTTAGGCTTGTGGGCCCACATGGGCATGTGGGCCCGTAATTTTAAAATCTTCCTTAGGGTCGCACGGTTTGTTCCTATCAACTGTGGACCTACCGTAGAGTTGATAAGGGCAAACCAAACCTTGAGTTATATGATCTTATATTTTGATAGGCTACCTTCTGTAGGATTTCGATATGTATGTCTCTTCTGTTTAAAGTATATATATGCAATCTATATATGAACATGTTATGCATGATATTACTGTACCTGTTATTTCTGTATCTATGGTTGGGGTGGACTTTTTATATGTAAAGGAAGTGATCTGTACAGCGACACTTTTATAGAATACTAAAAATAATAAAATAAAATAATGAATGGAATCAAACAATTTTTAAAAAAAAAACTAGTAAAGTCCCACTAAATGTCTACCAAACATCCCTTTTATGGAATTGCTTTAATTCTATAGAATTTTTTTCAAGGAAAATTTATTAATTCAGTTCACAAACAATATCATATAATTCGTGTCGGGGTGGAATGCAGTGAAAGACAAGCTCAATCAACACAACAAAGGCTTCAGCATCAACATCAGTATCAATAGAACATTATGACACGTTGACAATTGATTTTGTCACAACTCAAGCACGACATAATTGGAATGATTGCAAGCACTTAATGCTATAAAGAAATTAGCCTCAGTTGGTCTAAAGTGGAGGTGCTCATGGGCCAAGCTTGGCCCAAACAAAATTTTAGGCCCGTTTACAAGGTCTAGCCTAAAAAATGGGCCTAAAATTTTATTCAAGCCCGACTCAAATAAAAATGCTAAAACTTAAGCTCATTCTGGCCCGCCCGTATTAATTTTTTTTAAAATATAATACATCAAAAATACTAAAAACATTAAAATAAATATTTCCTAACAAATTGAAAATAAATTTTAAAAATGTATATTTAAATAACACTAAGATACGTGCAACTTAACAAGCAAATACCTCTAAAATAGTAACAAAATTAAAAATAAAACAAGAGTTATAAAATAACAAAAAAATAGTAGCAATATAATAGTAAAATAGTAGCAAAATAGTAAAAAACAACAAGAAAATAGTAATAAAACAGTAAAAAAAAAGTTTTTTTTTGTATATTCCAGCTAGGCCGGACTCGGGGCCAAAAATGCCTTACCCGAGACTTGACCTATTTTCTAAACGAACTATTTTTTTTTGCCTAATCTCATTTTTCAGACTAACATTTTTACCAAACCCTCTTACTTTACAAGCATACCTATATTTACAAATTAATACTATAAAAATCCAGTTTTAATGGTATCTTCCATATTACTAGTATCATAAAAATTTCACATCAATTAATTAAATAATCCGTTGACATTTATTAGCAGCCGTGTTCCTCTATAAATGAAAATAATTTTTGATTTTTTTTATTAAGCTTGATTTATATTGGAGTTCTTATAAAAAAGTAATAAGATATTAAAAATAATTTGATTTAATTAAAAAATTAATAAATTTATCGAACTTAAATAGTACATCTTTTTTAAGTTTTAATTTTCTACCCATACAAAAACTCAGCTCAAAATAATATATAAAATAAAATTAGAAACTAATATTCATCCCTATCATTTTTTATTTTAAATATTCACAATTTTTTAGGACTTAAATATTTACCATCTTTAATATCATAATAATTTATTAATCTAATATAAATTTTTTATACAACGTGAGGGGTCATAATGAAATCACATAATTTGAATTGGTATAAAATAATATCTGATAAAAAGGTTAACCACTACTACATATAGATCAAGTTACTTGCATCAATAAATAAATTAGTAAAAAAATCTTAGACAATAAATAAGAATTAAATTTAATTACAAATGAAGCTATAACTTGTCGTTATGAGTGATAGTGATTAATCTCTTCATCGTAACTATTTTTCAAAAAATTAAATAATTGTTTATAAAATATCTCACATTCTTATTAATTAAACTTTTTTTTTAACCATTACAAGCATACAAATTTGGGGAAGGGATGTAATAGCCAAGACGCGCACCTAGAGTCTTGAGATACAAACATAGTTTACAAATATTTACATTAATCCCTAATGAGGTACAACAATGTTGAAGGTCTCAATTTGATGATAGTTCCCATTACTAAGGGAGATAATCATAATCTGTGGTTCATAGTTCCCATTACTAAGGGAGATAATCATAATCTGTGGTTCAATGGCTTCCATGTTGAAGCAGCATTTCGACCACTTCCCCCATTGTGAGTCTTTCATCTTTATCTTCCTCAACACAACGAAGTGCTACATTAATCATAATTACCATCTCAGCCTCATCATATATACCTTCAAGCTTGGGGTCTATTATCTTATGCTTCCATGTTTCATTCTCTTTGGCTCTACCCATTTGCTCTCTCACCCACCCTACTAATGTTCTTTGCCCTTCCGAATTTTCATCATCACTCATTTTGCATCCCATTGCAGGGCTTTTTCCTGTCACTAACTCCAATAAAACGATCCCATAGCTATAGACATCAACTTTGGAAGTAATGGGAAGATTAAAGACCCATTCAGGTGCCATATAACCTCTTGTTCCTCGAATCCTCGAAACTTGCAAATGTTTAACGTCGCCTCTATTTAGAAACCAAGACAAGCCAAAATCCGACACTTTGGGTTGGAATTTAGAGTCTATGAGAATGTTTTGAGGCTTTATATCACAATGGAGAACCCATTCCAAGCATTCTTCATGTAAATAAGCTAAGCCTCTTGCTGTTCCCAAAGCAATATCGAATCTTTTGCTCCAATCAAGTGATTTAAAAGAACGGGTTTCGGCTAAAGATCCATGTTCCATGTACTCGTACACTAAGAGCCTATGTTTTCCCTCAGCACAATAGCCCCACATCTCTATCAAGTTCATGTGGTTAAGCTTCCCAATGGTGTTTACTTCTGCTAAGAATTCGGCTTCTCCTTTGTTAGCATCCACGAGTCGTTTGATCGCCGCGATTCGACCGTCGGACAACGTTGCTTTGTACACTATTCCACCTGCACCTCTTCCAATCTCTTGTGAGAACTTATTAGTAGCCTTTTTAAGCTCTTCATAGGTGAATTTTCTGAAACCAGTTGTAGCTAAATGGTAGCCTGCATTGGGGCTTGAATTATCATTGGTTCTAATGAAGAAATTCCATACTAACAAAATGGTAATAAACTCAACTCCCCCTATAGCACAAGCTGTCCAAAGAGCAAATCTCAATGACTCATTTTCACTCGTTTTGGTATATTTTCGTTCAAGCTCCTGCACTTCATTAGAACATTGTAACTCAGGATATTCAACAGTATCAATGTAAGAAGAGACGATAGCTTTAGGCAATTTCACATAGAAATCAGCATTAAAATTAGGTGGTCGATGTCCATTCAACAACTGTGTCTTGGGATAACAATATGTACCATCTGATTCATGTGCTTTAATAAACCTGAATTGAAACCCTTTACAATCACACAACTGCAAACAAATTTGCTTGCAACCTTCCAAGGTGACATTAGTATACAACTTGAAATCATAGCCATAGAATTCAACATGACGGAGCTTTAAGAAACCAAACTGATCAGTTTGGTTACAAGGAAGATGAAACTCTGGCTCACAACCAAGAGACCAATCACTACGATTCTTCAACTTATACCCTGGACTACAACTACAGTCCCTTCCAAAACTAGGAGAATAAATACATATACTGTTTGGTCCACAACATCCATGAACCTTACATGGTTGAAGAAAGGCTTGCCATGAAACAACCCAAGCTTTTGTATCTTCACTTAGACTATATAACCTAAGATTACCATCCAAATCCATTTTCAACATCCTTGAGATGTTTAAACCACAATCAGCTGACAAGAAGGTGAAATTATCAGTTGAACTGAAATTACCCCAAGAGTCTAAAACAGCTATTTTGGTGTTATTGAATGTGGATCTTCCAGCTTCCCATCTCAATAGCCATGGACTTGGCCAATAAACACTTGAAAACTCTGGACCTTTGTAGACAAGGCAAAGCACATTATCTGTGTCGAAATAAAGCTGATAATAACCCGAAGAGTAATTTCTTTGGCTTCTCATTGAAACAAGCTTTGAATTCTTATAGAATGGTTGAGAAGGAAGAAGAGTATCCGTGGGTGAATCTTAGCTTTGCCATAATATAAGACCTTCAATATCACACAAGATAAGGTTGCCACCATTTTCAAGCTTCAAGTATGAAGGTATAGGTGACATAGTTTTTGTTTCCCATACAATGATATGACCTGCATCTTTTAAAACAAGGTTACCTGATTTTAACAGATAAAGCTTTGAGAATGTACCATTGACTGGTTGATCCCTATTTGCCATCCAAACAATGGTGCAACTGTTGGCATCACAGGTTGGTTTATTGAACCATATGGCAAAGGAATAAGCGTTTTGGCCAACAGGATGGAAACCAGCACTGAAACTTCCATCAGGTGATGTCAAAACATCAGCTGGTGTCTCCACTGAGAGTGATGAGCCTGCCCGCAGACTATCAGAGGATGAAAATGAAGGAAAGCAAAGTAAACCCAAAGACAAAACAAGAGGAATCAATGGTATAGCCATGGAATTTTTTGTGAAAATGGAGAAAGGCAAGAGTGGTTGAAAGAACAACAGTTTTAGAGGGGTTTTTGGAAGTATTAGATGATAATTGATATGATTGCCTATGTCATGGAATTATAATGAAAATGATATGAGTAAACTACACCTAATTTTATAATTTTATATTATAATGAAAATGATACGAGTAAACTACACCTAATTTTATTAAATTATTAGTAAATTTATATTTTAATTATTTAATTTTAAAAAAAATTAAAATAACGATTAAATTATTTAAAAAAATTTATTTTATTAATTTTTTTAAAATTATTATTATATGATGTTGTCTGTTGATACCAAATTTCTGAAATTAACTGTGAAATTAACTTATATTTAAAATATCCTATTCATCTATAGATATAAATCTATCATACCAATCCTCCAATCCTCTTTTAAAGTTCACTAGATGAAATTTTTAAAAGAAAATCCCAATTAATTCAATAACTTAAAAAGAATAAAAAATTTTGATTAATTTAATAACCGCCTGAATTATTATACAGATTCAGTCGTGGATTATTGTAGCAGCCGACACGAGAAGACAAATTTAGTGAAAACATTGACAAACTTTAGTGTCAAATCGTAATTAATAAAAAAGAAACAAAAGGGTAGAAATATAAAAATATCAGTTCCGAGGTTTATATTTGCCGAAGGAAACGGAACTGCAAATTGCAGACGACAATAATTTATTATTTTATTGATATCCAAACTCCAATGTATAATAAATACTGAAATTTTGGAAAGTTAAATTCAATATTTATAGATATTAATGTATTTTATAATTATTTATCGTATTTGATTTATTGATTAAAGTTAAGTTGTTAGATTAATCCGTAAATTCAATGTTAAATTAGTTTGTTTAAGTCAATTAAATTTATTTTGATAAGTTAATCTGATTATGATCAGAAGTTAATTATTTATGAAAATTTATCGATTCAACCTATAGATTAAATATATGTTGGTGAATAAGTTTGGTTATAGTTAGAAGTTAATTAGTTAAATATGTTATATGAAAATTGCTACCTATTCTCAAATTTAAATATTTGGGCTTTCAATCTAAAAAGAATTTTCCTTTTAGGCTTTGGCAATTAAACCTATTGGACCAACCTATTTTGTGTAGTGTATATATATTAATACAATTGTTATAGTCAACTTCTGTTACAAGTTGATATATCATTGGTAAGTTGCAAATTTATTTATAATTTAGTCTTGAAATTTAGCTTAATCCAAATTCATAAAATTTTTTATGTTGCAAATATATTATTATATATATAATTTAATATTAACTTGTCATTTTCACGTGATACTTATAAAAATTATATTAGGAGAGGGAGTTAGAGGTTAGTGAAAGTAGCAGAGGTAATGATAAGGAGCAAGGAGTTGAAAAGAAGTTAGATAAGGGGGAGTGGAGGTTGCAAGGAAAAAGAAGAATGAATAAGTATAAAGGGTACAGAAGGATCGAGCAACGGCGCGCATAAAATATTTAAATCCTTTTAGAAGTTATTCACTTTGCATTAGTAACATTCCCCATAAATGTAAAAGAATAGGAAATTTTTATACACATGAAAAAAGGTAAAATGTGAGAAGAGCAACAATGAAATTAACTGCTTAAATATTAGTATCTTGTTGATTTGAACTAACTACGTAGTTAACTCATGACACACGATCAATCTGTGTTCAAATCAAGACTATTTCAATATAGACACGGACATAGGCAAGACGACGACATGTGTGTTAAGCTTTTAGCCTCAATTACTCAACGAGGATACATGACAAGTCTATCTTTAAACCCTTTTAAAAGCCTACCCACTTTGTATAACCAACAAAGGGCAGAGAAAAGAAAGGTTTGTATTGATGATACACTAGTTGCTGAAACTATGATTTTGAGAGAAGGCTTATTAGTAGCTGTTGAACATGATTATAAAGATATTATTTTGGAGCGGAATTCGAAAATGGCTATTGATGAAATACTGATAGAAGGAGATGGCAGCTTAGACCTTTACTTGTGGATATTGATGATTAGGTTTTTAAGTGTAAAAGGGTTCGTTTGTCAAAGGTGAAACGTACCGCTAATGAAGCAGCAAATTATTTTGCTAGACATTGCAGGGATGGATTTGAGCCTGAGGGCTAGGTTAAGAAACCTCTATCCTCGTTGATGTTCATCTTAAATAAGGCTGGCCTTTCTTGGCCGCATTGATTTTTTTGTCTTTGTGGGTTGCAGGGATTTTTATATCTGCTCTCAGTTATCCAGGCTCCTTGTTACGTGGTGTTTTTTATTGTTCCTTGTTCGCAATGATTTTTATCTTTGGCTAAAACTATACAGAAGCTTGAATTAAGTTTTAACTTAATTGATATTAATAATGTTACTAATACAAAAAAATGTAAATTTAAGTGTAATAAATATATTTTATATTCCTTTTTAAGAGTTAAAAAAAATATTATGAGTAATTTTAATTCTTATATAAAAAAACAACAATACAAAACTAAGAGTGCAAGCATCTTCCATTTCAGCAATGCGTGGTGTAAATTTTCATTGGAAGAAACCATGCACGCAATTCACCAAAATGTCTTTCTTTCTCTCTCACTTCTAAAAACCAGAGTTTACAATTTCGTTTTCTTAAGAAAAGTTTATAACATGAACCAATTTCATAATTGAATGAACAATAAATTACTTAAGTGTCAAAACTGTTATACATTATTAAGAATCACAAAAACTAGATATGGCAGATTAATTAACCCTACAAATAATGACCACCCATTCCCCAGCATAAGCCTGAACTTATTGCAGACATTACAAAAGAATATGATCAACACAAATAGAAAGCAACAAAAATTGAACAAAACAAATAAATAATAATGAATTAAATAAATGCAGCCACCAAAGAATATCAATTGCAGGCTTTGCATTGCATGAGATGAGACCGTAGCTTAATGTCCCTTGCCACCAGAACTTGGACCCGAGTTCGTGACGACATCACTAAACGAATGACCTTTGCCTCCTTCACTTGGACCTGAATTGGGGTTGACAGCATCAGTAAATGCATGACCTTTGCCGCCTTCACTTGGACCTGAATTGGGGTTGACAGCATCAGTAAATGCATGACCTTTACCTCCTGGACTTGGACCTGAGTTGGTGGTGACAGCATCACTATATGCATGACCTTTGCCACCAGAACTTGGCCCTGAATTGGTGGTGACAGAATCACTAAATGCATGACCTTTGCCTCCTGGACTAGGACCACTGGTTTTGATTCCATCAAGGCTCAAACCATCAAAGAAAGTCTCAATCCCTTCAGCTATGGAGTTGCCTACCGCAACATCATTGAGAGGACGCGCCATAGAAGAAGAAAAGAAAAGCAATGGAGATAGAAGAAGGAAAACAAAGAAGAAAAACTTGAAGTTTTCAGCCATTAGAACCTGCGATGATAAGGTTACTGTAAAGAGTGAGTTTCTTTTCTTTTCTTTTTTTTTTTCTTACTAAGAAGGCTAAAACTTGATTGTTGATTGGTAAGCTGTGGTTGATATGGTTCATATATTGATATATATAGATTTTGGATATACAGTGATCCATGCGGCTCTGTTATTGGTTTTTGAACTGAAATGAGCTGATTGATGATCAAAGACAGAGATCATATAATTTGACCCAACGAAAAGGTAAGTGAGGAGCTTTGAATGGTTGATTGGCCGCCATCTTTCCTTTATTGTGTAAGTGATGAAGTCGTTTAATAGTTAATGGGGCGTGTGTACAACATATTTTATTTTGGCTTGGCTGCTAATATATTGCTTCCTTTTCAAGAAAAAAAAAACAGTAGTATTTTTTTACAAAAATAAATTGTCATTGCATAAAAAACCTCTTCCATTAAACAATTTTTTTATTTAATTTATTATTTATAAATATTTTGTTTTTTATTGATAATATTTTTTAGATTTTTTTTATAATTTTTTATTTACGGGAAATAACATCATTATGATGTCATGTTGTTTATATTCAATTGACCACATGTCAAAAATTCATTAAGTCAAACTAAAAAGAAATAATGTCATTTGATCTAGGCATCAGCTTTTATAACATAAAACAAATATAAATATTCAAATGGAACCCAAAAATTCAAATATTAAACTGCACATTAAAATCAAACTCGATAACCAAATGGTATATATCAACTCATTAATAATCAAGATTTTTAGATTAATTTCATGGATTATATTTCAGTGTAGTCGGAGTAGAACTCTAATTTTATAAGTAAAATTAAAAGTCATCGTGTATCTCATTAATTTATTATGAAGAATTTTTAATTTCACAAGTAGAATTCGTCATTATATTTTCAATTAATATTTAAAAATTAAAAATACATAAATAAATATCAAATAATAATTCAATTGTCTGTAATAATCGATTACTAGAATTTGGGTATATAGTTAACTGTCAATGAATGAATTTAGATAAGCGATACATTTATCTGTGATTAACGTAAAAATAACGGTGATAATAAAATTAGATACTATAATATAAAACAAAAAATAAGTTAAATACACCATACCTAACTATCAATCCAAAATTACTCGATATCAATATACTGTCTACTTCATCCAAGAAATTGAGTTATGTGAAAAAACAATTAGCTTTATTTCCTATAAATATCATTAAAAAAATGGGTTTGCGTAATTGACTGCGTAATAAAACCTTTTTATTTATTTAACTTTTGCATATTTCAAAAAGCAGGTGCTATAGGGACCACCAAAAAATGCAAAGCCTATGAGCCTAATGAGCTAGCTCTATGCTACCATCATCATACACATGAGACCGACCTATAAATAAATAAATAGATAATTGCACCAATCATTTTTTAACTATAATTTTTATTCTAAATTTTAAAAGATTTTAATTATATTTTTAAATTATTGAGATTAAATTAATAAAAAAAATTTATTATTAAAATGATTATTTTAATTGTTAAATGAGACGATAGATTTTATACAACAGTTAGAAACCGGTGTTATAAATATTTTAATTTTGAAGTTTTTGATATTTAATCATTTACTCTCTCTTTTTTGACTTTATTTTATTTTTAGTTTTTACTTATAAAAATTATGAAGAATCATTTTATTTTTTTAAAATTTTTATTTTAAATCACTACACATAAGATTTATTGTATCATTTACCAATTAAATTAATAATTTTAATAATAAAAGGATATGATAGTTTAGAGATGTAATGGAATATTTTGAAGTTTGAGACCAATTTAGAATAAGAGTAATAACTAGAGGTTGTTTAGAGCAATTAAATCATAAATAAATAAGAAAAAAATAAATTGTTGTTTTTTTTTTATCTAAGATTTTTAGTTTTATACTTTAATTACTATTAAAAATATTTTTTTAGGTAAATATTTGAAATTTTCTAAACTTTCCCAGATGAATTTCATTTTCAATCTCAAAGCTCCACTTTTGATTTTCTAGGAAACTACTGAAAATGAGAAATATGAAGCAATGAGAAGTGTTAAAATTTGAATTGGATTGTTGAATTTGGTAATGGTGTAAAAATTGGTATGAAAATGCTAATGGTTGTTGTCAATTTTGCTAGTAGCCTTGAAATTGGTGTCAAAATTCATGTGAACATGGTAAGCTATTAATAATGTAATGTTTAATATAAAAATAATTTTAATTATTATTAATAATATTAATTAAAACAACCTATTAACAATTTCTTTAAATATAATTTACAAAAACAATAATATTACTAACTTATTTTTTTTTCTATACAATACAAGCTTAAACTCGCACATGCACACAATACACTACCGCATAGACAATTCTATAAATTGAATTTTAATCTCGAAACTTACTTTAGCTAATGAATTTACCAATATTTTTTTTATGATATTAGAAATATAATGGCCATAATTCAACCATACATATGGTCTTCTATTTACATATTTATTTTAATAAATATTATTAATACAATGTTTAAACTAAAAACTAAAAAAATAAATTTATCAATAATATTAATTAAAAGCATATTAAAAGTTACTATTTTATTGAAAGAAAAAAATTACTCAACACTTACAACATACAAATTATTATTGTAGAACTGAAATAACATTATCATTTAATACGTTTAGAATGTAACTAGTTTATTTACATTACTTTTGCAGAGATCCAAACAATCAAGATAAAGCAATTACAAGTGCCATCATTTGTTTATGGTATGAGACCAATCTTGTTTGGGCTGGTTCGAGTCGAGAATGATATTCAAGTAAAGCATTCTCAACAATGATTCATTTCTACTTCTTCCAATCACTTGTTGATATACAAAAATATATTTATTAGAATATCATATAATATATATATATATATTTTGTATAACTCACACACCATTAGAAGGTATCGGAAAAAAATACTAATAATACAAAAATACTTCAACAACTTCAAGCTCTCCATAAGGCAAATGGCCAATTGGATGCTTACACAATTAACCCTCATTTGGAATTTGACTAAAATTGAACTTTCCATTAGAGTTTACCATACACCAAAGAAGTAAAAGAAGTTGGAGGAGCATGCTAAACAATGACATATTTTTAGGATTTGAATTCAATCTATAAGTTTCTACTTTATTTGTCATGAAAATATCCCTTTGGATCCTACAAGGAAATTGCCAAATATGTTCCCAATTCATGCATGTCCAAGCAGCCAGCCAGCCTCCACCAGTCTCCACAAACACAAAGGAATAAATACAAGTAATAGTGACAAAATTTTGGTTTCAAAGTTGATGGTTTAAGCATAGAATGGAAAAATTAGTCAAATTATAACAGTTGGTTTGATGGATAATGGCTATGTTTGACACCATTTTATGTGGAAAAAGCTTGGGACCTAACACCAATAAACCATGGAATTCCAAGCAAAGTTGGAGGGTTTTTTATTTATTTACTAAAGTAGTACATGAGTGAGGAGAAAAATCAATTTTTGAAAAATCGATTTACTTTAAAGAGAAAAGCAAAAACGATTTTTAAGAAATCGATTTTCTAATTTCTATGCATTGGTCAAATTGGTTGAAAATTTGGTTTTTTTAATACTGATGTTCTAATTTCTATGCATGACTCAAATAATATTAGAAAGAAAAATCAAGATGTATGTTTATATTAATCATATTGTAAGAAAATGATTTCCCTCTCCACTCATAAAATATGCACTACTTCGATAAACAATAAAAAGGATGGATTAGATTGATAATTCTTTTATTAGTTTTTGTTAATAATAAAATTTCTTCCTCTTTCTTTCTCATAAGAGAAGAAAAGAAGAAGAAGAGAAAGTAGTTAATAAAGATCAGTGCTTGATTAAAATAAGTTGAATTAAGTGAAAATTTTTTGAGTTAATCGAGTTTATAAGTTCTATTTTATCATTTTAACTCATTTTGATTCTTTTAATCAAGTCGAGTGAAGTGAGATTCGAGTTGAATAAATTCCTTGAAGTCAAATAAAAAAAATTAAACCGGCTATATTGAAATCTTATTAACAATATGATTAGATTCCAAGTTAAAGAACATAAATACCATATATAGTTGAAAACTTTTTTAAAATAAAACAAGAGAAAAAAAAAGAGATAATTAGTATGATAAAATTTGATAATTTACTTCTTTTTAAGTCATAAAATTTATCATTTTAGATTTTAAAAAAAATATAATTTAACATTTTTAAATATGTTTAATAATTTTATTTTTTAACTACTCTATATTTATAAAAAAATTTGGAAAAAATATATATTTATAAATATTTTGATTTTTTTTTAAATTTGGTTGGAATGGACCAATCTACACATTTTCGAAATTGTCAAGGACCCAACATGTATTTACATCAATTTGTTATACAAGTTATTCGAATTATTCGAGTTGTAAAATTCAACTCAACTCAAACTAGAAAAACTGAAATACTTTTTCGAGTGATTTAAAAAACCAAACAACTCAAATAACTTAATTTAATTAACTCGAAATTAAAAAAATATTTTTTTCAAATCAAATTGAATTTTACTTACACCTAA
Source organism: Gossypium hirsutum (assembly GCF_007990345.1). NCBI lineage: Eukaryota > Viridiplantae > Streptophyta > Magnoliopsida > Malvales > Malvaceae > Gossypium > Gossypium hirsutum. The sequence goes on from NC_053429.1 coordinate 2,367,350, forward strand.
TAGTCAAAATGTTAAATTAAACTTGACACCAACGAGAGTCAAGATCCAAATTCAAGCTTAAATAAATAAGACAAAACTCGTCTCCCATGAGTGTCAAGGTCTTAAGTCAGACTTGTCATCTGGCATTCTCCTTCCTCGTCCCCTCTTTAATCCCGAAAAATTTCAATAGTCAACCTCTATATTAAACTTGATACCTACGAGTGTTGGCGTACTCCTATAAAAGAAATGTATTATATTTAATAACTTTTGTAAAAACCTAAGTTAGGAAATAATAAAAAATTCCCAATATTAAAGTTAAATATATATATATATAATTATATCTCACCAATAAAATTATGAAAATATTTAAATGAGATTAGTAATATAACTTGTAATTATATTTTTAAAAACACAATATATATCCTAAAATAAAATACTATTATTATATAAAGATAATTTTTAAAACTGAAATCATGCACCAATATATTTGAAAAGTTATAGAGTAATTATTATTTATAATTACTTGAACTTTTACCCTCCTATTACACTTAATTTAAGGGACATATTAATTACCGTAATTACTCAAATATTCTACAGATATGTAATTACTAGATAACTTTTTAAATAAAACCTAAATTTTTGAGTTTCAGTCAAAATTTACCTTCTTCTTTTTTTTTTAAGTATTCTTCGTTTTATATATATATATTGAAAATTCATGATTACGATCTAAATAAAATTATCTCCAATGTTTCAACGTCCATGTCCATATAATTATAACTTTAAAAGTTGAAACTCTTATTAACTAAGATGGGGATTGGGTGGGAGGTATCTATGCATGTGAGACCCAGAACCTGGCGTCGCGTCACACCATAAGGGCCACTCATCAGATGGGCGATTAGAGCCCATTTCAAGCAACAACATTGTTCAAGCTAAGCTTGGACCAATTCATACTATACTAGATTTATAAATTATTATTTTCGTATTATCTTGTATTATTGTAATTGTGATAAATTAATAATTCATATTTAGTTTCCTTTTTTGGTGTTGTGTAAATGGTCTATGTAAGATTTCCAAAAACTTAAACATCAAACTTAAATCAATCTTGAAAGCCCTTTTCGTTTTTCAGCGAGCCGACCTTTGGATTGGCATCGTGGATGTTACGATCATGGCTTAGGATTTTCCCTTCCGCTTTGGCTCCTCTCTTGAGGGAGGTTCTTTGACAAAGACTTGTGTTTTTTCAAATTTGCTACAACTTGGTTTGCTCAAGTTTTCGAGTCTGAGCCGACTCATTTTTTCTACATAATTTGATAGATCTAATGTATTTATGGCTTCGAAGGATTTTCCAAGATGAACAAAATCATCAATGGCAATACAACACACCAATTAACATTTATTTCTAGTGGCTGATGCCTTACGATGGAGTTGGAAGTCCATGATTTGGCTTGTTATTCCTAACGGTGACATTTTTTTCGACATTTTTCCCTAGGATCAAGTATTTCTTTAGGCTGTATTTCCAACATAGTGGAGCTTTATGAGTCATTGTACGTCAACACGAGGTATATGTGGCATATCATGTATCATTATTTGGTTATTTCATTAGCAATGTCAATTTTTAATTGTACAAATGGATGAAATTTTTAATAGAAATGACTGATTTATTCTTTGATTTAACATAGATGGAATAAAATATAATTTGACCACTAATACAGAACCTCTATAATACTTTTACCGAGCTATTCTTTAGTAAACTTTGAAAAAAGAATTCTAAGTGGATTGCTTATATTTACATAGTCATGAATCCTAATAAAAAATGAAATAGAGGAATAAAGAAAGCAAACAAATTATTTTTCCCTTTCTTCTTAACGTATTCGTAGATTTGTCTTTTTCATATAAAAGAGTACAATACTAAGTATTAAACATGTAAAACAAGTTAGGTTAGCTTTAACTCAAGTCCACATGCTTTTCAACTTGATAGCTATAACTTTTAAGGCTTGAGCTTTCTTGAAGCTATAAATCACATTCATTATTGATTCCAACTACGCAGGAGAAAATGACAAAATTAGGGGTCCTATTCCAATACCAACAATCTGGCCTATCAAACATGGGAACTCCCTCACATGCATCCCAACTAGCTATGACATTTTGGTGCCTAATATGGTGTTTAACTTTGTTGATTCAAGCAGCTACCCATAAATCCATAAAATCCCACTGTTTGTTTAGGGTTAATTTCTTTGAATGTACTTAAATTATGATCCAAATTTTAAATTAGTTTTTAAAGTTTAAAATGTGTTAATTGAGCCATAAAGTATCAATGTCACATTGATCAAGTCTTTCTGATCATTTAGTCATTAACTTGAAATATGTTAATTGAATCTAATTGGTTAAAAATTAGATAACCAGGATCAAGGTGGCAAGTCAGAGGCTCCCAAAAATGATAATTTCTTATTTGATATCTTCAAAATTTGTAAAATTATTAATATGACGATAAAATTTATAATTCATTTTCACCTTGAAAATAATCTTTTTAAATTTTATCAAAATTATATATATTTTTAACATGTTAAATTCGACCGCATATTTATAATATTATCTGCATATTTTAAATATGCTCCATGTCTAATCTGAAATGACATTTAATGTCTAAATTGGTTAAGATGACAAAAGGACCAGCGGTACATTGTGAACTCAATTAGAAAGTTTTAAAATTACAGGAGCAATTTAAAATCCTGAGTAAATTAACCCCATTCTTAACTATTGCAATCTAACCACTTTTTATCTCTAGATTGAGAAAAAAAAAACAAACCCAGATTCTCACCCATGGAATGCAGCCAAAAAACCAAGCAGAAACCCTGAAACTGGTTTTTTGGAAACTGGCATCTAAAATGCAATGAAGAAAAAACAAAGTACTAAACCCCAAAATTATGGGGTCTCTTACAATCTGGTCATTGGAAAAGAAATGGCAGATAAAAATTTTTGCAGTATAATCATAACAAAAACTACCAATTGGAGCCTTGTTTTTCCTTTTTCTGCCTAAACAAGCTAATCTTCCCACATCAAATCCAATCAATACCCCCCATTCACTCTTTACCCCACAAACTCATAAATGTGTTGCAAAGAACACTTTGAAAACAACAATGGAACATAATTTTTATGGAACAATTGTTTCATTTCATAATTTAACATTAGCACAGAGTAACAGATATAGTGTTCACAAAAAACCCCAAAGCTTAAGTACAAAAATTCCATAAAAAAAGAGAGAATAAAATCCCAAACAAAAATAAAGGAAATCAAATACAACAATAAAAAACAAGCAAAACCCAAAGCTAGAAAAGTGAAATTAAAGTGATATATTTATATTTTGATCCATTTATTATATAAAACTATAATAGTAGTAATTAATTAATTAATTAGAATTAGAATTATCTGCCTCTGTTATTCATCTTCTCATAAAACTGAATAGAGAGAAGAGAGAGACATAGATTAACCTCATCTTTCCCCCACCGTGCCGGCGGTTTGGAGTTGATAATCTTGGGCGGAGACCAGGCTGAAGCAGAAGCGGCTTGTGGCTTGGAAAACGTCCAAAGGTAACGGGAGTGGAGCTGACGGAAGCCGCCGAGAGGCAAAACGACAGATCTAAGCTGTTGGGTTCCACAACCGATGTTAGCCCAGTGCCTGGTGCAGATCAGCTCCCAAAGCCGCTCGTCTTTGGCGGTTTGGCGCCATAGACGGCTTACACAAGAAGCCCTAGCCAAAGTCCTTGCATCGACGTGTTTGAAAACTTCGTACAAAAGATTTTCATCTAAATTCATCAACCCAGATTTTGTATCCTCAGGTTCTTCATCTTCTTCTTTGATTTTCTTCAATTTGTGGTCGGAGACGGTTGCCTGAGAATCCGGGGTCCTTCGTTTCATTGAAGGAAAGTTAAAAAAGGCTTTGATTTTTTTTGGGGGTTTTTTCTTTCTAAAATCGTTTGAGATTTGAGTTTCAGAATTGGAAATAACGAAGGAAAGAGAGGGTGGAGTGGGTGAGGGTAATAGGGATGATTTTGTTGGGTATCGAAGAAGACAAAGAGGATAAATGAATGTGGTGTTGAGAGCTGTTGACAAAATGGGGTATTTGTTTAAATTTTAATGGGGAAACTTTAATAAATATCTTGATAAAAAAAAACTTTAATAAATATATAACAAACACGGTAGTAAAAAAATTTATGCTTTGAATTGGTTAACCCTCAATTTAGTTAGAATTTATATTATTACTAGATTAAAACTAGTAAAATGTGAGTTGAAATACTTTATCCTCCTAGCCAAGATTGAGGATAGGTTATAAATAGTTTTAGGCTTGTAAAAAAAATGATGTTTTGTAATATTGATATTGCTTCAAGTTTTGTAAAGGGTTCTTAAAAAAAAAGGTTTTGGGAAGGGAGAATCATAGATTAGGAATGAGCTGTGGGTAGTTTTAAGTACTGTAAAAAAAATTTAATGTTTTGTAAGATTAATGTCGGTTAAAGTTTTGTGAATGGAGAGAATAGCACTGAAAAAGTTGTCACATTTGATAGTTTAACTCGATTTAATTTCGGATGTGTCGAGGTTCACTATAATTACTGAATATCCAAGGGTCTAAAATAAACATATAATAAATATATCTATTTTGAAAACTAAATTGAATTTATTTTAAGGTAGACTATAAACATAGTCACTCAATTATGCACTTAGTTCTATTTTAGTTACCTAACTATTAATTTTGAAATTAAATATTTTAGTCACTCTTCCATTAGATGTTGTTAACTTAGCAATGAAAATCTAATGTGAGCTTTTTTAATGGTCTAATAACAAATTTAGCTCTCCAATGTTTACATAATTTATCAATTTATCCTAAATTAAAAAAATTCAACAAATTCTATCAAAAAAAAACTCGACCCTCACTCACACAAGATAATACACACCCCCTAGCCCTTTCGTCAACCACCATACATGACAAATCACTATTTTCAACTCACTTTCACCATCATCATTTCATCTTCTCTAAACACCAAACAAACACTGAAGCTTCTATCATCTTACCACCCTTATTATCTTACCACCCTTCTTTCAACCCAAAATAAGTAGTCAAATTCGGTTGAAATGACTATAAACCTCACAAACTCACAATCTCATCCTTTGTTGATGATGTCACCACTACCTTTTTCCTCTCAACTCCTACGCACCACTCCCACCAACCATTTACCTGAGACCTATCATGCACCAAGCTTCACTCATCTTTCACCATCTAACTTCTGACCCCTAATCCAAAATCAACTCTAAAATACTTTAAAATCTCAACATCCACAACACCCTTAATACACGATAGTCACAAAACACCCAATAAACCAACAACCACCAAGATAAAAGAAGAAGAAGAAGAAGAAGAAGAAGAAGAAGAAGAAGAAGAATAGACAATAACAAAAAAAAAGAAGTTTCTCTACTTTGAAGAGGACTACCGAGTTCTATCTAAGAAACTCATATTGGCTTGGTCTGGTTCAGGTGGTTCAAGCTCATCTCTCAATGATCTCAACGGTCAAAAGTTAGCTACTGACTAGGGAAGCAAGAGAAGGTTAGTATTTAGCGGAAAAGCAAGAGTTAGTCTCGGCGGTGCAACCATCAGAGAAGCAATAATAATTGGTGGCGATGACACAAAGTGAATAGTAGTTATAGGTTTTTTAGAAAAAGAGAGAGAAAGAGGTAGAAAAATGACATAGTAAGTAGAGAGGAGATCGTCGGTGGTGCTAGTAGCTAATTAGGTTGAGTTTAAGATGATGCGTCATGTATAGTGGTTGACAAAAGGGTCGAGAGTGTACTGCTAATAGTGAGACAGAGTTTAGTTATTTCTTGATAAAATTTGTTGAATTTTTTTTAATTTAGAATCAAATTGATAAAATGTGTAAACATTGGACAGCTAAATTTGTTATTAGGCAATAAAAAATCCCATGTTAGATTTCCATTACTTAGTTAACAATAACTAATGAAAAAGCGAGTAAATTTTTAATTCCGAAAAGTTTAGTGACTAAATAAAAAAATTAATAAATGGGTGACTAAAATAGAATCAAGTGCATATTTGGGTAACTATTCTTATAGTTTACCCTTTTTTATGCTTTGGTAAAACTCAAGCGAACTTATCATCTTCTATACCACTCTCTGAGGTAGGATTGTGCACTATGTCAAACAATTGTAACTGTCCAAATTTGACCTTTTCATTTCATCTGAAGAATCATGGATCCTTTATTTTGATACTTCTAATTATATGACATGTTCTTCTAATATATTTTTTTATCTTATACTCTATATTCTAGTATTTATACAATTACAATTGTAGATGACCCTTTAGTTATTGTTGTTGGAATAGGTTTAATACAATTCTTTAAATATCTTACCCTTCATTTTGTTTCACATGTCCCAGCTTTGAAATGTAGTCCATTGTCTCTTGGTAAACTCATGTTTTACAATAATTATGAGGTTAATTTTTTGAGGTTGGTATGTTTGTTGTCTAAGTTAGTTTTGGCACTTTAGGCAAGTGACTCATAATATTTTTAAGGTTGGATTTTATCTTTTGACTATTAGTTAATTATTCTTGCTTATGCTAGTTTGATTATGTGAATTGGTTGATTAAGTGTTGATGCATGAAAGGTTATGATTCAGTAATGTTTGAATGTGTTTAGATGGTACAATTTGATGATTATATTTTGAGGTAAGTTTGGGTTTAATTTAGTAAGGTTTTACACACTTAGAAGTGAAATTTTTTAACCATTTGGTCAGTGAGTCTTGAGACCGCTAGAACAAATTTCATTTAAATTTTGCATTCAAGTGCATGAGGTCTCGAGACATAGTTGTATAGTCTCGAGACATGTTCCTAAATCTCGAGACAAGTGGTCATTATTTCGAGACAATTGTTCCTAAGTCTCGAGACAGAATAACATCAAAGCTAAATAGATTTTTCCTTGCTCCAAATCTCGAGATAGGAACCCCTGTCTCGAGACATTCAAACACCAAAGCAAAAATAGGAGAACGAGGGAGACTGGTGTCACATCTCGAAAATTGGGCTAGATGAAATTGGAATAGTGGACCAAGAGATTGTCACTTTCTGCCCTTTTATTATAAACTCGTAAATTTATTTTAAGGATGAGTAATTGGCTTAATGGTTAAGAAGTAGTGTAATTCTTATTGAGACCTAAGTTCAAATCCTTTTGTGTGTGAAAATCTTATTTTTCTAAATTTTTGCTCACTTCCTTAGGTGTGTCATCCAAGCCTATAGAAACCCTAGGTTTAAATATCAATTTTTATCACAGAAATCAACATTTTCATTTTATTCTTTTCTCCTTGTCGCCCAACCTTTCTTCCCCTCAATTTATCTCTGATTTTCTTTCATCATTCCTTTCCTTTTTCCTACCACTGTTGTCGCCACCCCTATATTCCTTTTTCTTTTTTTTTTGCATTCTTCACGAATCCGTTATCACATAATTGAATTGGAAAGGGCAAGTTTATTAAGGTCAATATGATTTAACTCTTTTTTATTCATTTCATTCTCTATTTCCTTATGCTGACGGAATAAGTAATCTTATGAATTAACTTTTGGCAAAGGTTCAGATCTGAATCTCTTAGATCTTTAGTGAAGAAGGTGATCATCTGCATCTTTCGAGCGATCAAATAGAGGTAGTGAAATTGGTTAGTTTTTATTCCCTTGTTTAAGTCGAACTCTATATAATATCCTAGGATTGTTGTGATGGTCGCTAAACGAACTAAAAATGTGACTTAAGGCAAGCGCACCTATCGAATAGTAGTATAGTTATGGTGAGACCGGAAATGTCGTATCCACGAGGACTAAAAGTATAGTAATTACTATCTTTTTATTATCTAGCCTAAAAATTAAAAGAATGTTTACCTAAAACTCATTATCTAATTAGTTAAGATTACGACAAAGATTAAGGTTGGAAAATACTTTTGAAAAACCAATTGAGAAGACAATACCTAAGAAAGAATCCATCTAGACTTCACTTATTACCTTTGAATTAGACGATTTATTCACTTGGAATTAGACAATTTATTCACTTGACTTATTCCATAGAAATCTCTGATTTATGTTAATATCCCTTTCGAGACTAAAAACAACTTACTCTAGGTTGATTAATTGAAATCTCTTTCTAATTAAAACTCTATAGTCGCATTAACTTGATCTATAGATTCTCTTATTAGATTTGACTCTGATTTGACTCTAATCCGGCAGATTGATGTCACCCTATCTCTAGGATTGCATGCACCTCCGCTTAATTATGAATGATCTACTCTTAAACAGAGACTTTTCCTCCACTGAATAAGCACATCAAAAACCTGAATTAATATCTTGGAATATTAAAACAAGGATTAAAACTCACAATTAAGAATAAGAACAAATATTTATCATATAAATCAAAAAGTAATAAGATTCGTCTTAGGTTTCATCTCCCTTATGTATTTAGGGAGTTTAGTTCATGATAATAATGGAAAACATCTCAAAGTATGGAAAACAACAAAACATAAAGAAACCCAAAGAACTTCTAGGAAATTGGATGGAAATCTTCGGTCTTGATGTAGATCCTGCCTCCGAGGTGATTCCGATGGTTGTTCTTGATTGCTTCCCTGCCTTCTACTCTGCGTGTCCCCCTTAATCCTCTTCTAGGGTGTTTATATAGGCTTTCGAATGCCCAAAATTAGCTTTTTCTGAGTAGAACTAGACTTGGGCTCGACAGGGACACGACCGTGTGGCACGCCCGTATTGCACGTTCGTGTGAAGGTGCTCAGGCCGTGTGCAATTCTGACTTGGATTAATGTCGACGCGTCCATGACACACGGGCGTGTGGTATACCCGTGTGTCACACACGAGCGTATGGATCACCCGTGTGGAAGTGCCTAGGCCGTGTGTCATGCTGAATTAGTCCCATTTTATCTGTTTTTGGCCCGTTTCTCACTCTTTTTGCTAGCCTAAGCTCTCTTGAGTATAAAACATGAAATTAAAGGATTAGGAGCATCAAATTCAAAGAAACCAAGGAAAAATCATCCATAAATATGCCAAGCATAGGGTAAAAATATGTATATATTATGGTTTATCAAATATCCACACACTTAAGCATTTGCTTACCCTCAAGTAAAATCCTCAACTCACAAATAAAATAATCCTTCTTAACTTATAATTTTCATCAATAATGTTCGAAATAATCCACAAGTAATCATACATTAAGAGCTTAACTAAAAGAACATTAAGGTTTCAAACAATCCAAATTGAACATTTCAATCATAAAATCATAGGTATCCCCTTTTATCTAAGTAATTACCTTTAATTCCAAAATCGACAAAGGTTGACATCCTCACTAAAGATTCACTCAAATCACTTAAAGTGTTTAAGGTTCAATAATTAAGCACTTAATAGTCAAACATGAAAAGTTATTACCATAGGCTTGCATGAAAATCAAATCTCCACCACTATAATGAGATGATACACAAATCAAACGGTCTTTAACCGGGTTGTAATAGGGCTCCAGTTAAAGGTGTGGACAAAGGCTAAAAAAAGGGGTTAGAATCGAGATTAATTTAATAAATTACCAAACTTAGAAAAAATAAAGCTAATTACTGAATTACAAACAAGTGCCAGAATTAACATTATCCAAAACTAATAAATGGAGCTTTTCTCTCAATACGATAACTTATCCAAGCTCTTTAGAACAATATGTAATTTGAATGAATATACGGTTTTTTTTTAAGAATAAGAACACTAATGGGAAATACATAATAAGAAATAATTCAGTAACTGGAATGAACGAACATAATTAGGTAATTAATCAAATTAAGTCTCGATAAAAAGGGAAAAATTCTTAATAAATCAAAAAGGGATAAGTTGTAGGTTTAAATTAAGGGGTAAAGTCGAGAATTAATAGTTAAGGCTCAAAAGGGTTCACTAGGGGTCAATTATGTGGGTAGGCTTTTTATGGGGTAAATAGGTTGGAACCTAAGTGCCTTTATCATTTTAGTATATTAGATCAAAGGTGTGATTTCGACATGTATAATCGATGCAAGTTCTAAAATAGCAAACCAATGTTGACATTCTCATAAAAACAATCAGTGAGCAAGAAAGATTTATGCTCTAAAAGGCTCAAAATCTCACGAAATTTATGGGTATTTGTATCAATCCTGTAGATTCAAAACTTCAAGATCATACATCGATTAGGGGAAACAACCTAGAAATTTTAATTCTCAAAAGTCGACTTATCATCCTTGATCCTCTAGTGTCTTAAAGTTTAAACAATCAATGCACAGTTGCCTATGATTTAATTCAAAACATATCAATAAAAATCATAAATCAATCAAGATTCACTTTAATAATGATATGAAAAAATTATTTGAGAACAAGATAAAAATTCAGAGCTTTTCTAATAATCACATAAATAACCTCCCCACACTTAATATGTACATTGTCCTTAATGTATAGAGTAGATAATAGCAATATAAGCATAATATCAAAAGAGAGTAAGAGAAGCGAAATTGTACTGAATTTGGATGTAATCCTTGGAAGAGCGCAAGCAAGAATTGTAGAGAAAACAGAATAAAAGGCATGATTCTGAGTTACTAATAAGAAAATAAACACCACTGTGGAAGAGAATTAAGGGATTACTTGATAATCATTATAAAGAAAAACATGGTTCAGAATAGAAAATATAAGTCTTCAAAAATAAATAAGACACAAAATAGAATGGACTTAAATGTCTTCATCATCAGATGTCTTGTGGGTCGACAGTGCCGAAGGAGAGATGTGGAGGTAGTGGCAATCTGTCAAAGAGTGGCATCGATGTTGTTGAACCGCTCAAAGCACTGCTGCTCAAAGTGAGTGAATCGCTTGGATAAATCTGTCAAAGGGGCAGCAGGAGGTCGGTGACTCGGTGGTAGCGGTGGGGGTGGCTCCTCACAAGAGGGAGAAAAATTTGAGAGGAAGAAGACAAAATAGAAATTAGGTTTGGGGGTTTTAAAGGGGACACGATCATGTAAGGCTCGTGTTGGGCCACACGGCCGTGTCATACACCCGTGTGGTTTGACTATTGCCTGTATTAGTTGTGAAATTTTTATGACTATGTGCCACACGGCCTAGGGACAAGCCCATGTGTCTAGGCCGTGTGGTTTTCACGGTCTTGCGATCTTTGTTGTTCACTTCTCCCACGCCTGTGTGGTATCTCACACCCCGTGTGTCCAAACACAGGCCGTGTGCCTTGCATGTGTAACTCTCTGACTTGTTTGGAAATTGAAAATTTTTTGCTCCAGTTTTCACACGGCCTAGGACACGCCTGTGTGTCCAGGCCGTGTGCTTCACACGGTCGTGTCACACGCCCGTGTGGATTTATCGCAAGCCATGTGGCTTGATATTTGGGAATTTTGTAGCCCTGTTTCCACACGGCCAAGGACACGCCCGTGTGCCCAGGCCGTATGGGTCACTGTTCCTGCATAAAAAATACGAAAAATAGCTAAAATAGACTAGTTAGTAGTGTTAGTGCTCGAGTTGCCTCCCGAGAAACGCTTATTTAGAGTCTAAGCTCGACTTACCTCTCATTTGCATGGTTACGGAAGATCACAGAGTCGAGACTCCTCCTTCTTACTATCAATTCTATTATCCACATAAAGTCTAAGTCAAGTAATATTTACTTTAAAAGTGTAGGATTGAGAATGATTTACCTCGACTGTACCGTATAGGAAAACATTCAGTACCGTGAAAGGAGTCGCTCCATTTGTATTAAGCTCTAAAGTAACAATTCAAGGGTCCTTTTCATCTAACAATACTTTATCCCCAACCTTAAATTGCTTTGTTTCATCCTTATACTCATCATGGTGTTGCTTAGATTCATCGCGTGCTTTTGGTTTCTCCTTGGCATGTGTTCGCCATTTGTTTAGTTCATCGATTTATAATCTTCGTTCCTCGTGGGTCACTCTGTTTTTGGGGTATGGATTAGAATGAAGCTCCATCACGTTCTTCCTAGGGGTTTCCTGACAAGAAGTTTGAGCCATAATATTTCTCTAGTTAACAGAATTTAAACAATCGTCTCGATTACTAGATATATTAGTAGAATCACGAGCTTGAAGTGTAATCATGTCATCTCCTACACGAAGTATCAATTCACCTGTACCAACATCTATGATAGTTTTAGCAGTTGCTATAAAGGGCCCTCCTAAAATTAAAGGTACGTCACTATCATCATCCATGTCTAGAACAACAAAGTCAACTTGGAATATAAATTTATCAATTTTGACAAGCACGTCTTTAATAATACCCCTAAGAATTTTAATTGTTTTATCTGCTAATTGAATGCTCATCCTAGTTTGTTTGGGCTTCCTAAGACTAAGTTGCTTAAACATTTTATAGGGCATGACATTAATACTCGCCCCTAAATCAGCTAACACATTATTAACATTTAAACTACCAATTAAGCAAAGAATCGTAAAACTCTCTGGATCTTTTAACTTGTTGGGTAGCTTATTCTGTAGAATGACTAAGCAAACTGTGTTTAGTTCCACATACGACGCATCATCTAACTTTTTTTTATTAGCTAAGAGCTCCTTTAAAAATTGCACTGCGTTTGGCATCTGCGAAAGAGCTTCAATAAATGGTAAGTTAATATGCAATTTTTTTTAATAATTTAAGGAATTTACCGAATTGTTCGTCCATGTGGTCTCTCATTGTCACTTTAAGGTATGATACACGAGGTTTATATTCCTTGCTTACCGGCTTCTGTGTACCATTGCTTGTATCAACATTACCCTTATTTTTCATATTGTCTTGCCTCGGTTTTGGTTCAGCTTCAACTAACCTTTCATCATTATGCCAGTAATGGCATGAAGTTGCTCCATTGGGTTAGTTTTAGTGTTACTTAGTAGGCCACTTTGTGGTCATTCAGAAATTAGCTTAGCGAGGTGTCCTATTTGAGTTTCGAGCCCTTGAATCGACGCTTGTTGATTCTTAAGCGTTGTTTCAGTATTCTAAAAACTAGTTTCCGACACTGAGATAAATTTTGTAAGCATCTCTTCAAGGTTCGGTTTCTTCTCTTATTGGTAAGGTGGTTGTTGAAAGCTTGGGGGATGTTGTGGCCTTTGATTTCCTTGACCACCCCACGAGAAATTGGGATTGTTCCTCTAACATGCATTATAAGTGTTACTATATTGGTTATTTTGAGGTCTAGAGTTATTACCCATGTAGTTGACTTGTTCCTCCTCGGTGCTAGGGTTGAAGGATAGATATTCTGTGTTGTGTACTCCTCCTCCATTTGAATCACACCTTATCACTGGATGTACCTAAGTAGAACCATACAAACCATCAATCTTTTTATTTAAAAGTTCTACCTGGTTAGACAACATGGTGACCGCGTTGAGGTTGAAAACACCGGTTGCTTTTGTCGGCTTCGTTCGCATGACTTGCCACTGATAGTTATTTAGTGACATCTCTTCAATAAATTCCTAAGCCTCTTTACGTGTTTTGTTGTTTAAAGTTTCACCGGCGGCTGCATCGATAAGTTACCTTGTTGAGGGGTTCACACCATTGTAAAAAGTCTGAACCAGAAGCCATAGAGGTAAACCATGGTGAGGGCACCTTCGCAATAAGTCATTGTATCTCTCCCATGCATCAAAACGAGTTTCTAGATCCATCTGCACAAAAGAAGAAATATCATTCCTTAATTTAGCTATTTTAGCCGGTGGAAAATATTTAAGCAAAATTTTTTCGGTCATTTGTTCCCAAGTAGTGATTGACCCTCTTGGTAACGAGTTTAACCATTGTTTAGCCTTATTTCTCAATGAAAAGGGAAATAACCGAAGGCGAATGGCATCGTCAGAAATGCCATTGATCTTAAAGGTGTTGCAGAATTTCAGAAAATTTTCCACATGAGTGTTTGGATCCTCGTCTCGCAAACCATCAGTTAAAGTAGGTTTAGCATAATCATACATAGTACGAGGAGCAAGATTCTGATTTACTGGATTTGCAGCAACCACAGGAGGTAGCGGATTATTCTGATTTTCAGCCATCTCCTCGGTTATGGTGTGAATATCGTCTTCTTGCCTTCTCCTCTATATATTGTAGGCTTCGCATTATTTCTTTTCGGTTTCTACGAGCTGTGCTTTCAATCTCACTATCAAAAAGTAGAAAACCTGGCAGGTTTCTTCTAGTCATAAACTATAAAAACCTGTCAGAAGTAAATAAAAGAAAATTTAGTAATATAAGCAAAACAAAATTAAATTGCAATAAAAAAATGGCTAAAGTAATAAAAATTAAGCGTTCCTAATATCTTAGTCCCTGGCAACGGCGCCAAAAACTTGATGGTCGCTAAACTAATTAAAAATTTAACTTAAGGCAAGCGCACTTATCGAATAGTAGTATAGTTATGGTGAGATCGAAAATATCGTATCCTCGAGGACTAAAAGTACTAGTAATTACTATATTTTTATTATCTAACCTAAAAATTAAGAGAATGTTTACCTAAAACTAATTATCTAATTAGCTAAGATTACGACAGAGATTAAGGTTGGAAAATATTTTTGAAAAATCGATTGAGAAGACAATACCCAAGAAAGAATCTACCCAGACTTTACTTATTACCTTTGAATTAGACGATTTATTCACTTGACTTATTCTGTAGAAATCCCTGATTTATGTTAATATCCCTTTCGAGACTAAAAACAACTGACTCTAGGTTGATTAATTGAAATCTCTTTCTAATTAAAACCCCTATAGTCACATTAACTCGATCTATAGATTCCTTTATTAGATTTGACTCTAATCCGGCAAATTTATGCCATCCTATCTCTAGGATTACATGCAACTCCGCTTAATTATGAATGATCCACTCTTAAACAGGGACTTTTCCTCTACTGAATAAGCACATCAAAAACCTGAATTAATATCCTGAAATATTAAAGCAATGATTAAAACTCACAATTAAGAGTAAGAACAAATATTTATCATATAAATCAAAAATTAATAAGATTCGTCTTAGGTTTCATCTCCTTTAGGTATTTAGGGAGTTTAGTTCGTGATAATTGTAACACCCCTACCTGTATTCCGAGCCTAGAATAGGGTACAAGGCATTACCAAACTTAATATGATCAATCATGTAAAAAAATCAGCCATAAAATTTTTTCTAAATTAAAAACTTTCATACATATGTTTAACATCACTTATATGGGCCTACAGGGCCCAAAACATACATTTAGGGTGGTTCGGAACCAAACCGTAAACATATGAAACTTTTGCAACACTTAGAAAATTTTCACACTTTGGAGAGTCACACGCTCATGTTTTCAACCCGTGTAACTCTCTGTTTATAACTTCATCACCCTTGTCAGTCGTACACTTCATATAAATAACAAGAAATGTGTATGGGCTTAATTCTTATTCAATTTCTCATATATATATATACACACAATTTCACGTTATGTAATTGTACAACATATATCAGCCATATCTCTGTAATCTAAATATATTTTCGTAACAACTTATCTTGATTTTAGACTATTTCATATTTAAGCTTAAATAACCAAAGTATTTGAAATATCATCTTTATGCAAATAGTACACATGAGGTATATAATTCTATAATTATGAATAAACACATTTATCAAACATTTTCCATATTCATATATCAATGTCTTATGTCTCCATATATCAATAACTATCATTTTTATGAATTCCGAGTTCAATTTCATAATTATTTGTCTCGTGTTCAATTTATTCCATATAGGAATTTTATTCATTAAAACATTTGAATCATCAATACATATGGACAGTACATTCAAGATGAACAATTATATAATCACAAATGAATTCATTTATCAATCAAGTTCTATACTCGTATCTTATCAACTCGTACTTCCTTGTATCACATAATTCCATGTAACACTTACCAAACTTTGTCAAATTAGTGAAAGTCTTACGGAATTGAGTACTTCGTTTTCTCGATGCCATAGTTCAACTATGGTATTACACATCTTCACATAATGATGTCATAGCCCAGCTATGGTCTTACACATATTCATATATCGATGCCATAGCCTAGCTATGGTCTTACACGAATCACATATCTCACTGATGTCATATCCCAGATATGGTCTTATACGGTAGCATATATCACACCGATGCCATATACCAGATATGGTCTTATACGGAAATCACTTGTCACTTGTCACTTGTAGCCGAAGCTACCACTATTCACTGATCAGGTAGCCGGAGCTACCACTTTTCACTGATCAGGTAACAGAAGCTACCACTTTTCACTAATCAGGTAGCTGAAGCTACCACTTTTCACTTGTCATTTTTCATTGATCAGATAAGTGTAGCCGAAGCTATCACTTATCACTTTCACTTTTCCTTGATCAAATAAGTGTAACCGAAGCTATCACTTATCACTTGTTGCCATGGTCCAACCATGGTCTTTTCCTTCAATTCATCTTGTCACTGAACTAAAATGCTCAATTTGATCATTTATTCAATTTTCATGCTTTTACATTATTCACGATTTTATCATCAATACATATGAAATAACACATCACGAAATTCATAAAATTAACAAATAACCACCAAAATTTAGCCATATAAACTCACAAGTTCAATTTTTGTATTATAACGATAATCATAATTTCATAATAAATATACCAAATAAAACATTATATCATTTCTAATCCAACACTTATCGATTAGAGTCGGGCATATGATCAATTTATACACGAGTCATTCATATATTTTTGTATATTTTCCTCCTCCTCCTCTCCATCCACATCCTTAGTATAAACAACACACTTGTAGGTAACATTATCCATAATTTTCACTATCTACTTATGTGAATATTCAAGCTGTCCATCTGTGTCATAGTCGCTAAATTATTTTTATCTTGAGATAAAGAAGTCCAAATTAAGATCCATAAATTTTCCCAGAAACTAGACTCATATTTATTCTTACCATAAAAATTTCATAATTTTTGGTTGGGCCAATTAATACAGTTTATTCATTGAAGTCTCCCCTGTTCTGCTATCTAACAGTTCCGACCCTTCTTCACTAAAAATTAATTATCTTCTTGTACAAGATTCGAATGATGTCCTCGTTTGTTTCTATTGAAAATAGACTCATTCAGGATTCTAAACATATAAATTTAAGCCTCTAATTATTTTTATCCAATTTTTGATGATTTTCCAAATTCAGAACAGGGGAACCCGAAATCATTCTGACCTTGTCTCACAAAAGTTATTGTATCTCATGATTTACAATTCCATTGCTTACATAATTCTTTTATAAGAAACTAGACTCAATAAGGTTTAATTTCATATTTTATTCATCCTCTAATTCGATTTCTACAATTTTTTTTGATTTTTTAAAGTTAAACTACTGCTACTGCCCAAAACAGTTTTAGTGCAAAATGTTGATTTCCATTTTACCCCAAATTTCACAATTCATACAATTCACTCCTTGCTCAATTAACCCCTAAATTAAGATAATTTTCTTAATTAATACTTTTTCTAGACATTATAAGTTATTTCATAACTATTGAAATTCATAATTTCCACATAAAACTCTAACTTCAAGCTCTTTTACAATTAGGTCCCAAACATTCACTTTCTATTCAATTCTTTCAATAAAATCAGAATATAAACAATTTAAAGCTATAATTCCATGCCAAATCATCATATACTTCCAGCACTCATCCATAAAAACTTTAAAAATTAGACATGGAATCAAAAACTAATGAAATAGTAAGTTGGACCCAATTGTAAAAGTCCAAAAACATAAAAATTTCAAGGAGAAAGCAAGAATTAAACTTACATGAAGCTAGAGTATGAAAACCAGCTTGAACCCTCCTCCATGGCTGTTTTTCAGCTGATGAATATGAAGAGAAATGAAGAGAATTCTAGATATTCCAATTTAGTCCCATTTTTATTTAGCCAATTTTGTCAATTTTCCAAATTTGCCCTTATTTCACCCATTTCCTGATTTTTCTCAACTATTGCCGCCCAAAATATCTCCTTTGGGCTTATTTGCACTTTAGGTCCTTACTCATTTGACAATTGAGTTATTTAATCCTTTTAGCAACTTTTACACCCTTTTCAATTTAGTCCTTTTTATTTAATTAACCACCCAAACGTCAAAATTTTCTGACTAAATTTTATTACTACCTCACCAACACTCCATAAATATTTCTAAAAATATTTATGTCTCGATTTATGAAGAGGTCTAGATACCTCATTCTCGACCCAATTTACCTAATTAATTCTTTTAAATTACCAAATTCACTAATTCAAAAATGCTTTTATATTCACATTTGACTCATAGGTATTAATTTATTAAATTTTTAACTCACCCGTCAAATTTAATGATCTCAAATCTCTATTCCCGATACCACTGAAAATTAGGCTGTTACAATAATAATGGAAAACATCTCAAAGTATGGAAAACAACAAAACATAAAGAAACCCAAAGAACTTCTAGGAAATTTGATGGAAATCTTCAGTCTTGATGTAGATCCTGCCTCCGAGGTGATTTCGATGGTTGTTTTTTAGTACTTCCCTGCCTTCTACTCTGCGTGTCCCCCTTAATCCTCTTCTAGGGTGTTTATATAGGCTTTCGAATGCCCAAAATAGCCCAAAATTAGCTTTTTTCGAGTAGAACTAGACTTGGGCTCGACAGGGACATAGCCGTGTGCTAAGCCCTTGTGAAGGTGCTCAAGCCGTGTGCAATTCTAACTTGGATTAATGTCAACACGGCCATGACACATGGGCATGTGGTATACTTGTGTGTCACACACGAACGTGTGGATCACCCGTGTGGAAGTGCCTAGGCCGTATGTCATGTTGAATTAGGCACATTTTATCCGTTTTTGGTCCGTTTCTCACTCTTTTTGCTATCCTAAGCTCTCTTGAGTATAAAACATGAAATTAAAGGATTAGGAGCATCAAATTCAAAGAAACCAAGGAAAAATCATCCATAAATATGCCAAGCATGGGGTAAAAATATGTATATACTATGGTTTATCATGTTGCTAAACAATTTGGACTTAGTGTTAGGTACAGATCTAAACTAGTTGTAGTCAGATTTGGGGCTTTGAAGCGACAAATAACATCAGTTCTTCGGAGTGTGGATTTTTTATTGTGTGTTCTAGCTAAAAGATGGAAAATCAAGTGTGGATATTAGACCACACGACTTGCCCACATGGGCGTGCATCGTACACAGGCAGATGGCACGGTCGTGTGCCACTGTTTCGTTAGGGTTAAAGTAGGGCCACTATAATAGCCTGTTTTTATTAAAATCAGAACAGTGGTTTTGAGACCACAAATTCGAAGTCAAAAAATTAGTTTAATATTATTTTATGGTCTACAGTATGATAGAAATATCGTAAAAAAATTTCGTTAAAAAATTTTACCATTTACATGCCTAATTTGATAAAAAGGACTAAATTGCATAAAGTGAAAAGGTTGTGTTCTAATAGCTAAAGGTATTAAATAGCTATGGAATCTTAAATTGGAGGTCCTTATATAGTAATTAGCCATTAAGGTTGATTAGTAGTTAAGTATGAGTAGTCATCATTGGAAATTAAATAAATTATTAAGGTTAATTTTGGTAATTAATAATTAAAGTTATAATAAATAAAATAAAATAAACTATTATCATCATCTTCCACCAATAAAAAAAGAAGAAGAAGAAAACCTAGCCATGAAAGCTTGAATTTGGGCAAGCTTATGTTGCTCAATTAGGTATGTATTTTTGTCCTTTTTTTAAGATTTCTATCTTTCCGGGATCGTAGTATCTTAATCTAGCTAAATCAGGGATTAATTTGTAAAATTATTAAAGTATTAGTGTTTTGCTATTGATGAACATGTTTTAGTTTTGAAGTTTGATGATAGAAAATGAATGGTTGTTGTTAGATAAACAATTTTTGTAAAAAGATTTTTTTTAGTGAAATTATCAATTAGTGGCTAAATTGAAAAAGGTGATAAATTTATGGTAAAAATTGTAAATTTTTGACATATTTGGGCTGCTATTAATATGTATAAAAATCAGCTAGGCTTAGGTGAGGATTAAATTGCATGAAATTCATTTTTCGAGCCTAAAGACTAAATTACAAAGAAATTAAAAGTATAGGGCGAAATGGTAAATTTTGACAAAATTCCATGTTAGATTAAATTGAATGAGAATTATATTGAAATGAGTTAAATTCATTTGTATAGATCCTGTCAAACCTCTTACAGAGTTAGATTGAGGCAAAGAGAAAATATCTAATTAGTTGCATTCGTATCTACGTACACTTGTCGAGATAAGTTTGTATAATTAAATTGTACATTTTTATGTTTTAAATTGAATTATTTGCTTGTGAATTGTATAATTTCCATGAATAAATATCGATTGTATATTTGACAATTATCGAGCCTCGTTTGAACCTTACGAATCCGTAAGATACAAATAACATGTCATTAAGGTCACCGATTTCAGCTCTTATGAGCTTCCCGATACTCAGCTGGCATGAGCTTCCTGTTATTCAACTAGGAGGAGTTTACCGTTTACAGCTCGTATGAGCATACATGTACATAAATTGACGGATTACAGCTCAGCACACTTCGTGTGTACTACCTGTGTATCCAACGATATTCTAAATGGTTCAACGGGCACATTTCTGTTACGAGATTATATAAGTTCGATATGAACTATTACTGATATTTACATGAAATACTGGAAATGTGATTACCTGATGAATTCATCCGTGTGTGTTGGATCTTATATGTGATTTTCATGGCTAATATGTTGGTGATCATGTGTTTAGGCTTTTGGCCAAATTGGTTGAGATATGCTATGTTTACTTATCTATTTTATGGATATATGGTAGGTTAAATTATGTGTTATACAAACTTACTAAGCTTAAATGCTTACTCTGAGTTATTTTTTCTGTGTTTTATAGTAATTTGGAAGCTCATTTAGTTTGGAAGCTTGTTGGAGCTATATCACACTATCCATCGGCTCTTTTGGTACTTTCAAATATTTAAGTTAGGTTATAATAGCATTATAAGTTAATTTGGCCAATGTTGGTATATAATTGTTTTGTTGAGATTAGCCACTTATATGGCTTGTGTTTGGTATATTTTGAAGTATATATATATGTGGCCTTACCATACCTGATGTGTATTAAATATGGTAGAATGATAGAAAGTAAAACGTGGTTTGAATATGCATATATGTATTTGGTCATTTAGGTAAGTTTGGATACTTGGTTGACATGTTTTTAAGTTGTCATTTAAAGTGCCTAAGGGCATATTGGTTATATGTGGTGATATTTCTTGTTTAAGACTTGATTTTAGCTTGTTTTGAATGCCTTGTTATGGTTTGTTGATGTGCAAAAATATTAAGTTATGCTGGTGTCAAATTGGGTGAGAAATGTGGCTTGGAAAATGATCTATTTTCATCCACACGAGTAGAGACACGAGCATGTGTCTCAACCGTGTGTGACACAGGGCCAGGTGACACGACTGTGTGTCCTCTATATCTTTTAAATTGTGCAAGTCAATATGCTCACACAATCTAGCACACGGGCGTGTGGCTTGGCTGTGTGGCCCAAGTCAGGGAGTTACACAGGTACAGGCGCGGGCTGGGACACAGCCGTGTGTCTCTATTTCGAATGTCCACACGGTCTAAGACACGAGCGTGTCTCTTGGTCGTGTGAATCAACGGCCTAGCCACACAGCCGTGTGACCCCTACAGCTTTGAAAAATTTTAATGTTTTTTGAAATATTCTTTGAGTACCTGATTTAGTCTCGACTTGTTTTTAATGCATATTATGGGCCTCGAGGGCTTGCATAAAGGAAAATATGTTTGATTTCTATTGGTTTCTGACATGAATGTTATATAATATGAAATGTCTTTTTAATTGATCTATAAACTCTAGTAATACTCTGTAACTCTGTTCTGACGATGGATATGGGTTAGGGGTGTTACAGCAACATAGCCTAGGGTGTGCAAGTCAATATGCTCACACGATCTAACACACGGGCATGTGGCTTGGCTGTGTGGCCCAAGTCAGGGAGTTACACAGGTACAGACACGGGCTGGGAAACAACCGTGTGTCTCTATTTCGAATGTCCACACGGTCTAAGACACGGGCGTGTCTCTTGGTTGTGTGAATCAACGGCCTAGCCACACGGCCGTGTAACCCCTGCAACTTTGAAAAATTTTAATGTTTTCTGAAATATTCTTTGAGTACCTAATTT
This sequence comes from Gossypium hirsutum, assembly GCF_007990345.1. NCBI lineage: Eukaryota > Viridiplantae > Streptophyta > Magnoliopsida > Malvales > Malvaceae > Gossypium > Gossypium hirsutum. The sequence goes on from NC_053429.1 coordinate 2,389,596, forward strand.
AGTCTCGACTTGTTTTTAATGCATATTATGGGCCTCGAGGGCTCGCATAAAGGACAATATTTTTTTATTTCTATTGGTTTCTGACATTAATGTTATATAATATGAAATGTCTGTTTAATTGATCTATAAACTCTAGTAACGCTCCATAACTCTGTTCCGACGATGGATAAGGGTTAGGGGTGTTACAACCACATAACCTAAGGTAGGTTACACGGCTTGACACACAGCTTTGTGACCATTGTTGGAAAAAAAGATCGTTTTGTACACGGTCACAGTGAGTTACACAATTGTGTACCTTAGTAACACAGTTTATACCTCCTCACACGACTGTGTGACCCCCATTTCACTATTTTTTTATTTTGTAATATGTTTCGATTTAGTCCATGTGGGATTCCCTATATGTTAGAGCCCTTGTATGTATGATTGAGATTTTATTAATTGGTTGTATGATCGTGATTGATATGAAATTGCTTGTATGTAAACATGTTTTGGCTGCTACTGTTAATAGTGTTTTCATGAAAATCATGTCTTTGAAATTGTTAAATCGAAGCATGTTGACTATGCAATTGATATTGTTACTATTATTGTATTGACTAGCATGTTGTGCTAAATGATTGATATGATACTGTTACTGTTACCATATTGTTTAGCATGGTATGCTACATGAGTGGTATGTCATTATGCATTACATGAGTTAAGGTTTGTGGGATGACGATGGAGCTCCGTAAAGTACTGAAAGTAGTTAAAGTTCGCATTATTGTTGTTAATGTATTGTACTGAAGTACTGAGGAGGTTGGACGATTTATTCGCATTATTGACAACTTTTATCTGCAAAAAATCGTTATGTGTTCACAACTATTAGCAGTGTATTATCTTGCTTTACTGGTGGTTTGACCACAACATTAGCGGCAATGTTTGCATTTATACTGACAGTTTATCTACATTATTGTTACTGGTGGTATATGCACATCGAGCGTTAGCTCGCATTGTATGGAGTTTATGAGTTATGGAGAACTCGTGGTGTGTAACAGACAGATGGGTAGGATTATTTCACCAATTCATTGAGCATGCCATATACAAATATTGTTGTGCCTTGATAAACTGTATGAGTTGTATACTATGACTTTTTTTATTTTGACTGTTTGTACGTTTACTTTGTTTAGACTCACACTGAGCTTTCCTAAGCTCACCCCTTTAGTTTCCTACTTCTCAAGAAATACTCAAAACTAGGATCGAACTTGGCATGCGAATGATTCTCGAACATCAGACTATTTTTACAATAAATAATTTCTCTTTATAAGTTTGCTACTAGTTTTTGGACTATAATTTATTGGACTGTAATTTATTAGACTGGACTGTGGTTTTGTGATTTTGTTTTGGGGAAGTATTTTATGCATACATAATATATTTGAATAGTTCGGACTTAAAAATTGGTAAATGCATGCTATTTGGACTAAGTAAAATCTAAAATGGTTTATTTCCGTTATAATATGTGTGTTCTTGGTTTTAAGAAAAGAGTCGTTGACAATATGATTTTACAAAGACATTTACCTTTATTAAAATAATAAATTCTAAAGATGGAATTATCTATAAAATGAACATTTTAGCCTAACCAAATAAACAATTGTGTTTTCCAAAGATTAGATGAGTTAGGAGTTTTCTTTGAAAAGCGTTTAGAGTTTGTTAGCCATTCCGGTGGCTAATGTAGCCTTCATGATTCAATCATAACATTTAGGCTAGGTTGGAGAGGTTACAACTGGTCTCGAGACCTTGTTTGGATACATAAATGACCTTGTCTAGAGACACGACATGTAGCGTCTCGAGACATGTTAACATCGAAGCTAAAAATCCCTAAGTTATTTATGACTTGTCTCGAGACATGAAAACATTTGTCTCAAGACATGGAGACCTCTATCCAGAGACATAAATTTGAAATTTGACATTTGAGTTTAGATTTGAGTCCTAACTTTGAAATTAACATATATAACCCCCGTAAAGTGATAAAATGAAATCAGTAAGTGTATAACTGCATACATATGAATTATTTTGATGATTGAATTAAATGTATTTGTGTTATAATAGCTTGATTTGCTTCGGCGACGTAATGTGACATCACACTCTTGGGTCTGACAATCGAGTTGGGTATGGGGTGTTACATAGTTACTTAAAAAAGAAATAAAAAACTAGCCAAAATTTTCAAACTTTTCACAATATGGTTAAAGAACAATCTTAATAATTGATAATGACAGTGAATATTTTAGTCTATTTTGAGTAATTATCTCAAGTATTAGGGAATTGTTCACGAATGTTCTTGTATTGACTCACTACAACAAAATGGAGTTTCAGAAAGAAAAAATGAACACTTTCTAGAAGTAGTTCTTGCTCTTATGTTCACCATGATTGTATCTTAATACTTGTGGGAAATGCTATTTTAACAATTATATTCCTCATAAATAGACTACTTAGCCAAATCTTGCAATTTAAATCCCCTTTATCTATTTTTGCAACCAAAATTTCACATCTCAACACTCTTTACCAATAATCATTCTCTCAAAACCTTTAGATGTACCACATTTGTTCACATTCATTATTAACATTGTTCCAAACTTTATCCTCAAGCCATAAAAACAATCTTCTTTGGATATTCTATAACCAAAAAAGGTATCAAATCTTTTCACATAAAACAAAATAGTCTTTGTTACTAGTGGTGTCACTTTTTTTAAAGAAATGTCATATTATTACCACACTTCTCTTCAAGGAAAAGTAGTAACAAAGAAGCTCATTTGTGGGAATGAGACACTATTATTGAAAGAATGCCGCCATAGCGACCATTCATAGTTGAGGTTCCAACTTTAGTCCCAATACCCCAACCACTGCAAACAACTTTGGTCCCAACACCACAATTGTTTATCTCGTCTCGTGCATCTCAAAAATATGTAAAATTGAAGACCAAGACTTATTTGCAAGTGTACTGAATCAAGTAATAGTATACTTTATTAGAACAAAATAATTTTCCAAAGTCTTTCTAAAATCGTACCCTTGGGAAGAATTATTTGTTAAATCCTTTGCTAATTTGAATACTCTGACACTAGTAAAACAAAGTACCAACCTAGTAGAATTGAGAGCTATCTATGCTATAAAAACAACCATTTTCATGAAATCAAACCTAAACACTTAGATAACTCTAATGCTAATAATCAAACTCTCAACTAACAATTTCACTAACAAGTTTTGATAATGATTGATTGATCCATTTAATAACTATGGAACAATATACTAAATTGATTCGATTTATGGTTAATAACACTAGGTCCTTTTGATCACTCAACTCATCTTGAATCTTAAAGTTTCTCACTAAATCACATCTCTCCCTATTAATTCAACATATACCAAGTCTCTTAATTTAAGGATACTCGACAAGGTTAAATTGATCTATTCTTGACTAAGGTCAGTCTTTGTTTTTCTTAATCTAAATGCGTACCTTAAGTTAAATTATATTAATAAATTCAATAGCCGTTAATATTTTTTTAATAAGGGTATAGGATGAGATTGCTTGGAATTGAAGCTAGACTCTCATGCCTTACAACCTAAAACTCTTACCACTAAATTAAGAGGTTGTCGACAGATTGTTAAAATATTAATCTATAAAAATATAAAATTACTTTGATTTTATATTTTACACTAATATAAATGATAAAATATAACATTTTAAAAAATAATATAAAGGCCAGTTTGAAAACAAATATCTACAATATTTATGCAATAATTAATTTTTTTTCTCATAAGAATGATGGACTTAAATCCTTATAATTTTGCGCACATTAAGAGTTGCATATTTCAACACCAATTATAAATTCATAAATATCTCACAAACTATGGTCAATATCTTATATTATGAAAAATATTTACATTTTAATATACTATTTTTTACCAAATTATTGGAAAGACAACATTAATTAAATTACTACATTTCTTAATATTATCATAATCCAGATCGTTATACTTAAAAAAAATAACTGTTCTTTTAAAAATCATAATAATACGCTCATTTACTAATGTCTTAATCGTTGATTTAAATATATATTAAAATTTTTTTATTGGCCTAATAGTCAAGGTGTTCACCGTCACAAGTGTGATTCGAATTTAAAACTCAATTAAGTTAATGTCCTCTTTTTATATAATTCACCAAAAAATCATTTATTGTCTTAGATTTGTCAATCTTTAGTAGACTCGACTTGATCCATTTTTTTATTAAAAAAATAAATTTAAATAAATTCTTTTATTTTTAAATAGAAAAGCTAACGATTTGAGCTCAAATTTATTTGAAATCTAGCCTCCATTCGGGCCATGAAGATTTTTAACTTTGACTCTAAAAAAATTTTATTTTCATTTTGATCTTTCCCCAAATAAATTTCCTAATTTCGCTATGGGTATTTTTTTTTTAATAATTGTAGTGTCTTTATTTGTTGTACAATTTGAAACTAGTCCTTCAAGTGAGGAGTGGATATAAGTAAAATCCTTTTAATAATGAGAATTTCAGAATCCAAACTTTAATTAGAGGAAGCAAAGTCATCTCAATTCTTAATCAAAGTCAAGCACATGTAAAAGTAAAAGGTAAAAAGCAATTTTCATGGTTAGGAGTAAACCACGACTTTGATTTATTTTTTTTTATTTTTTTGTGTAATGGATGGAACTTTGTTTTGTTGCCAAGATTCGGAGCATAATATTTTGAGAAATCCCCCATGAAAATGATGTTTTTGTCTCTCACTAACATTACCTTATACCCGACCGGATCTTCATCCGGTCCAAATATACTCTTATGGTTTTCAATCTCCAAATGTAGAACAAGTCATGGCTTGGTGCTTCATCTCATTACAGATTTTGACTAATAAATTATAATAATAAAGAAAACAAACAAAGATTTAATTATAATTTATATGTTATTGTCTAAAAAGAAAAGGAGCTACCAACTTGTAATGTATAGAAATGTCGTTGTATGAGAACAAACAAAGATTGTGGTTGCTTTGCAATTTGATGCTGACTCCATGTATTGGGCTACAATGGACCTTGGGTCGATGATGGTTGATTGACCATTCCGACTATGAAATCCTGTCTACAAGCCCTGCCCTAGCCAATGAAAGTTCACTCATATTTGGGCTATATAATGGGGCCGAACTTCGACAAAGTTAATAAGGATTTTCCTAGTGAATTAAAGTTGTTTTAGTTTCACATTGTTTAAAGCTTGGATGATTGGATTTTGAGGCATATTGATTTCTTTGTGTAGAGTGATTTTAAATTCAAATCATTTTGAGTTTTAGTCCTTATAGATACATGTGATTTCAAGTTATTTGTTTGGGTGTTGTTGAGTTTATGTTATTTTAGGTTCAAATTGTTTTTAGTTTGGATTAAACAAGTCAAAGTTGTTGACTTTTTATGATCAAATAAGTTGCACTAGGTTTAGGTTCGAGTTAGTCAAGTTGGATTATTGGATTTGGATTAGAATTGGCAATTCTAGATACTAGTATATGTTAAATGAAATTTAGAAGTGTTCATGGGTCAAGCCTAGTTCGAGCAAGGCTTAAGTATGACATTAATATATTTTATGATTGCCCAAGTCCGACTTGACTTGATATGAGTCTAAAATTTTACCCAAGTTCGTCCATATTTGTAAACGATTAACCTAATTGTTTATATTATTTATTAAAAATTTATATATAAACAACTTGACATTTTTTAATTTTTTTTATACAATGCCTATAACTATCCATTACCCTTTCCTAACCCTTAAACAAAAGGATAAATGCGCTTCAACAAGCTCGAATCCATGTTCTCTTTCGCTAGTAACAATATCAATGCCAATTTAATTAAAACTGAATCGACCATTTTTTAATGTTTATATGATATAGTATTATATATTACTGTACTATCAAGAACTCTTCTCCATATATCTTTTTGGAATCACGAGGGTTCGCCTTTTATAATATAGCCTTTTGGTGAGGCTATTCTCCCGATGATGTTACAAATCACAAGATTCAATGGTTCTTGAAAGATGATAGATCAAGTGTATAAAAGTCTCAACAATTTTTTTTTCTTTGAAAAATACGTTCTAAATATCTAATTTTAAATTACATAATTATCCCTCTTTCAATCTTTAAGAACATAGCTGATTTGACAAAAACGTAACTATCTTCAATGCTGAATATAGCGTTGGGATAGCTTTTATACACTGTTATAGATGCATTTTTCTTGCATTTTTTCCTTAAACGACAGCTAGGTCAAATGAAAATTCTGTGAACTCGTTGAAAATGAAAGCAATCCAGCCATGAAATGTTCTTAGTTTTACATTAACCTCTCACCAACTTTTACTCCCACAGGAAGAAAAGTTATTAAAAAGTGGCTGTCGTTGGCTACTCTTTCAAAACTTTTGATTACGGTTAATTTTGAGTTTGGATCAATTTTATGTTTAAGTTGTTCCGAGTTCTAATAGTTTGAAGTCCAGTCATTTGAACTCAATGCTTGAGGTTTTTGGATATGTAGAGTTATCACGGATTCAAATCATTTTGAGTTCTCATTATTGCGGGTTTGTGTTATTTCAGATCACTTGTTCGGGTCATTTTGGGTTTCAACTATTTTCAATTTAGGTTGTTTTGTATTCAACTTAAACAGATTTTAAGTTATTGACTTTTTATGACCAAATAGATAAGATCCAGTTTGGATTCAAATTGATCGAGTCAAATTTTGTAGTTTATATCAAATTTGATAATTCTAGATACTAATATATGTTTTATGTATTTAGACAAAATATACTCATAATTATGTTTAAATGTATGTATTAAATCCATGAGGTGGATACAACTAGTTTAAGGGGAAAAAAACACACATGCACAAATTTTGGAGTCTCAAAAACACCATGGAGATTTCATCTTCTTGAATAAATTACAAGTTTCTTTAATTTTTTTTACCCTACTTCCGAGACTACTCCGCTTTACAGCTCTCTACCCAGGGATAGCACCAAGGGGGCAGGCAGGGCCCTAGCCCACCCCAAATGACAAATTATTATTTTAGTCCCTTGAAGTTTTTAGAAGTATAAGTTAATTTAAAAATAAAAATACATTTTGGCTCTTCGAAGATGAAATTTTTTTAGTTCAATCCTTTTAAAATTCTAAAATAACTATCATAAATGATAAAATTATACTTTAACCTCTTTAAAAGTTTATAATTTAATTTTAATCCTTCAAAGATAAATTTTTGACTTCGGTCTCTGTATCTACCCTCTCATATGTGTGCCCAAACTCTCAACCCAAAACTTATATAGATAATAATCTCGTGAAGTTGAAATGAAGATGTAGAACAGCTAACGGTATGGTAGCACATTCATGTTCAATATGGAAATAAGAAAGTAAGACTTAAAAAGTAAGAAGAGCTAGCTAGCAATAGCATGCTATATATTTGACTACCAAGGCTATATTGATTCCATTCACTGCCAAACATCAATAAAAACATGATCTTATACCATATAATTTTCTTGCATGTTTTCCTTCAACAAAGACCAGGAACAATAGTGTTCATTAGATAAATTAAAGATAAAAAATAAAAACATGTATTATTAATCATGCAATACTCATTCAGTAATAACAAGTATGGCGTATGTTTAACATAAAATCATAAGAAATTTAAGGTTGATGAATCTAAATCGTTAATAAATGATATTGTGACCGACCCCACTTCTACTAGGTCCAGAATAAGCCCGAGCAACCTTCAATGTCTTCACTGTAGTAGGAGTAAATGGATGCTTGAGAGGCCTAGAAGCCTCCACCTCCATTATATGTGAGAGTATGAGAACAATAATGGCGACCATGAAAATGATACGTTGAACATTCTTCATCGTTTTCCTTTGATTAATCACTGCTAGCTCTTGTGGTTGCTACTGCTAAATCGGTGCTTGGGCTAGTTTGTTACAATTGCTCTCTTGGGGGGTATAAATAGGGGTAGAAGGCAACAAAAAGGACTTGTCCTTTTCTGCCTCTTGTTTGAATTATTGAAGAATACTTGAATTTTTATGTATTATTATATTAATATTAAGAAAGAATGTCTAACATTCTTTTGATTTTTTCATGCAACTTGGCGATTTCATATGTAACGAAACTTCAACTCAAATCTTCTTCTCCATATTAAATTATAGCTTCATCGTCAAATTTTGCTTTTTAAGGTCTATTTAGTTTTAATTCCTCTATTATACGTTGAAATTTAGGATTTAATCCTTTTATTTAATTTGATATAAATCTATTTTTATAATGTTATTAATAAATTTAAATTGATAACATTGTTAGTTCTTGTAGTTAAAGTGATTATGTGAATTTTTTTTTAAATATGTAAATTTATTATTGTATAAAATTAAAAAGAGTTTACGTTATCACTTTAATTGTAGCAACTAATAGAGTTTTTAATTTAGACCTACTAATAACGTTATAAAAGTAAAGTAATCAAATTATGCCAAATTAAGGTAAATAGGTTTTGGTAAAGGTTGAGGCCTTGGATCTTGAAAGCTTGGGTTTGAGTCCCACCATTTGCGTTTGCAATGTGTGGGTCTTTTTCCATCTTGTACATATGCTTTGTGTAATAACTTTTGGGTCTAGTGATAAGATACATTACACTCTTAAGGAATAATCATGGATCCTAAACATATATTACAGGATTAAAACCATAATTAGGTCTCTTTTTAATATAAGATAAATAGGTTGAAGAATTATTCCCCCATCCACCAAGCAGCCACCCAAGATTATGGCTAAACCTCATAGATTTTGTTTCACATTTTTAATATTGCATCAATCTTCTCACATTACACCTTGGGTAAAGATCAAATTTTACAATAAAATAATATATGGTTATGGATTTGAGCCCGTGACCACCAAGGCAAGATGTCAACTGCCGATGCTGCCTATAGCTATAGTTTTGGTATAATGGTATATCATTACGTGTGAAACCGCATGTATGAGCCATGTTTTCCAATCCGGCAACTACGGCATATGGTCGGCTCAGCCGAGGGAGTGGTCCAATCATTCTCTGATAGTCTCCGAAGGTTTATTTAATGTGGGACTGTTGCTATGGCAGCTCACAAGCCCTGTTGAGAATGTTGAAATCTATTGTTTATTGAGACACATGATTCGTGATCTACTTTATATTAGATTTTAGCATCGAATTAACTGAGATTGGAAAATAGTGGCTTACATTTAACAACCTCATGAGTCACGATGGAGGAATAGTAGGTTGAGGCAACATGCAAAATAATGTTGGTGACGTGTATAAATAGTTACTCAATTATTAGTGTGTTTTTATTTGTCATCTAGGTTTAAAATTTTTTCTTTAGTTATTGACGTTGTCGAAATTTAATATTTTGGTTATTCATTCGTTAAATCACTAACGAAGTGCTGACATGGCCCTTTTTTCATTGGCATAATAACAAATTTAACTCTCCAATATTTACATATTCCATCAATTTGGTTGTAATTCTAAAAAAATCAACAAATTTAACCCTCAATTTTACACATTATGTTAATTTAGCGTTGATTTTTAAAAATTCTAAAACAAATATTAAGAAAATTTTAACAATAAAACAATATTTTTTAAAAAATTAAGACTAAATTGGCATAATGTGTAAAGTTGAGGGCTAAATTTTGATTTTAAATTTTTAAGAATCAAGTATGACTGTATATATACATGAGTATGAGATATGGATTTTCTCATCGAAATTGATATGCTAAGAATGAATGTAACTTGAGATTGTTTATGAATTTACAATGACATTTTGACATGTTGTGAATTAGGAGTAAGGATATGAAATTTGAAACTTATATATAAGAAGCTTATGCTTTGTGTTGACATTAATATGAGAAACTTTGAGTACATGAATTTGTTATGATACACGTCATTAATATGTTATATGTGCTTAATTAGGATAAAGTGATCTTGTAAATTTGATAGAATAGTTAGGATACATTTAGTATGTCAATAAAAGTTGTTTAATGTTGTACGAATTATATGAAGATTTGGAACTTGATATTAAAAGTTGTTTAATGTTGTACGGATTATATGAAGATTCAGAGCTTGATATACTATCCCGGTTTGGCATTCCTACGTGGACCAAAGGGAACATTCTCTTTTGAGAACTTTGGTTGTGTTTAGTTGGAGCACTTCTAGTGCAATATCTTTGGTTGTGCTTGGTTGAACGCGCATATAATGTATTGTATGTATATATATGGTTGTGTTTGGGTGGATCCTCCAATGTCCTAGTCCCAGTTTATTAAGATTACGGAGGGTCTAAGATTTTAAATCCATAAAATGAGAAGAATGACAAAATTACGTGTGTGTGTATATATATATATATGCAAAAGGGGAAGTGTAATCTTATAAGATTCATATTCTATGCTTTAATGTGTTTAATAGTTCTTGCTCAAGTAAAAAAAAAATCTGTTTGGAATCTCTTTATTGATATAGATTGTTATATTTGAATTGCTTGCTATTTCACCTTTAATATTCCTATGTTATTCATTTATGTCAATCTTGCCCATTGGATAAATTATGAACTTGGCTGGCTTCCTCAAGGGGCAAGGTAAGTATGGTATTTTTTATTTGGACTTATTAAGTATTTATACTTATCCTTTGTTGTTTCTATGCATAGATTTTGTTCAATTTGTGAAGCCTCACTCAACCTCCAGATTACTACACCATCTTCAAGACTATAAGAATATGAAACTAGGGTATATTTAGATGTGGCATGCACATAAGGAGTTTATTATGCTATGATTGTATATATATTAGCTTCATGTTACTTTGATCTTTATGTTTGATGTTATTTATGATTGAGCTTGGAAGCTCTACTTAATGTTTGACTACTCTATCCTCTTTTGATCACTAGTGGGTATCCATGCCTACTCTTCTATTGTTTTTGATGATTATGAATTGAAGTGTTTTAAGATGGTTCTAAAGTCATTAAGAATTCTTTTGAGGAGTTCATTAAGAAATTTCTATGTTTGAAGTAAGTCGAGAATGGATTTTCAATGTTTCCAAGCACCATTGAGTCTTACTTTGTGCTTGCATGTTAACGAGATGTACTTTTGAGACTGTTTTGGTGTGTTTTCATCTTGTTTTTAGGGTCTCCTGCTTTAAGTATCGAGACTTGCATGTTTTTAAACATAATATTTGCTCCAAGAATCTAAAATCTCGAAATACATACCTTATGTTTTAAGATATAAAACATCTAACCTAAAAAATTACAGTAAAATAATTAAATCTCGAGACATACAAATTAAATTTACATTCTACAAGCTAAATCAGATCGTGGCAACTTAATTAACAAATTTATTTATTTGTATTTATCCTATTAATTTACTTCACATATCTTATTCCAAATTAACTACTGAAATATTATAAAATAAATCTAGTGTAGAAATAATGTTTGTGACACGCATTTTTGTCATATAATATATTAATTAAGACAACCTATTGACAAGTGCCACTCCAACTTGCCAGGATTATCCAAGTATTAGTGAAGCCAATCCATCATCCATGTAAATCAGGCTGATTTGATTAGCCTATAGGGTTGATTTTTCGTGATATATGTGGGAAAGATACTCTCCGTACGTATCCATGTTACAATTGAATGTGAGTTTATGGTTCCATGTGATATTGGTGATTCTAAAGGGTGGACTTTGAACTTTGAAGCAAGCATTCATTTTCCTCACTTGGCCCTTTCATAAGATGATGATCAGTCCATGTGTTTACTTGGGCCATTGTCAAACATTCCACAATAAAATCTTTATGTTATATGCCATAAATGCACATATATCATGTTTTTCTCTCTTTTTTTCATTATTAAATATAAAGATAACACAATTTTAAATAATAATATAGGTTTTTAAAAAATAAAAATACAGTAATATTGTTAATTGAGTCTTAACTTGATTGGTACTGGTATTGTTGCCAGTATGCCAGTGTAGGTGGACATAGGTTCGAGTGCACTAAAACGCATTACCCTTCAATTTAAAGGTTGAGAAAAGCAATGAGTAGTTTTAGTCATTGTATCAAAAAGAGAAAATATGATAAGAACCTATAATAAGATTAACAGGGACTAAATTCACCAAAATGCATAGCATAGGAACTTTAAATCCTATTATGGTCGATACCATTAATTTTATATGAGGGTGAAAAATGTTTATTCAACTTTAGCATCAATTTACACAATATTTGGCTATGAATAAACCCTATATGTGATATATATTGACAGCCAATATTGATTATAAAGAGATTTTGAAGAACCTGAATTTGCTACTCTATAATATTATTACATATTCAATGTGAAGAAGAACAACTTTTTTAATGTCCATTTTTCTTGAATTTTGTTGAATTCTCTATAAAACGAGACAGCAAAAAAAATTGAAATGCTTAGCTAATAAATCCTAGTGGTCGGCCATAAATTCAAAATAATTATTAATATATTCTCAAGTAAAAGGGGGTATGTTTGAAAATTTTGAACAAGCTCGTGCGTTTGTTTGAAAATGTCCCATAGTTGAATTTGTTTAATGTTTTACTTTGGAAAAAAGCTTATGATATAGACAGCTAACCATTTCTCAAACCAATTTGTAGAATATGAAATAGAGAATTACGATATGAGAAATTATAATTCTTTATAATATTACCCTGATAATTATATTTTTGTTCAATTACTTTATCTTATCTAAACAAATTTTTAATTATGTACTAAAAAATGTTATTGTGTTGTTAACTATCAAGGTATAAATTTATATACGGACAATATATTAAACAGGCTAATTTATGATTTTGGTTCTTCTACTATACTTAAATTTAGAATTTGATCCATGTGCTTCAATTTGGCTTAATTTAATTTTGTTATTTATATAATATCATTAGTTAGTAATTAAAATGTTTATGTTGATTTTGTTCTAAAAAACGCTCATTCTAACACAAATAAAAATCATGTTGGCATGGTTAGTTAAAATGGGTACTGAATAATGACATCATAAAAATAGAAATATAAATTTATGCTAAATTGAAGTTTAGTGTCTAAATCTCAAATTTGAGCTTAGTGAAAGGACTAAAATCAAAATTGGACCTATTAAATACAATCTTTATAAATTGACAAATGATAAAACGGCCGGCGATTTCATTTGAGCTTATAAACATAAATTAACTAAACCCATAATTTCAAAATAAATAAATAAATAAAAAGTAAAGCCCAAACACTTGTAAAGCTCAGACATGTTCGTATCCACCGTCTTGTACTCGGAGAAAGACAGTTCAACAAAGTCCAATTTTTCATCAAAAGTCAACAACAAATGCATCAAAAAACTCACTCTAGCATTAAATGTTATACAATATGCTTTTTTTTAATGAAAGGTCCAATTCTTGCATTATTCCCTCTACTATGTTGAAATTTGAAGTTCAATTTCTCCTCTTTAATTTCACATTCCATCTACTTTTATAGTATTGTTGAGCAGGTAAACTCCTTTTGCTGAAATCTTCAAAGTGTAATCCGCTAAGCAATTGGTTAAACCTCTCAACAATGTCAAGGTATTGTCTTTGTCTTCTAAGTTTTATCTCCCACCTCAATTGAGAGTAGAAGTGCTCATGGGCCCGATCAAGTTTGGGTTGGGCCCATACAAGGTTTTTAGATCAATTTTTCAAGCCTAGGCCCAGCTCGACTTGAAAAATGGGCTTACTTTTTTACCTAAGTCTGTCCCAATTTAAGAAAGGTAAACCAAAGCCCGACCCAATCCTATCATATTTGATTTTTTTATATTAGTTTTTATTTAAATTTTAAAAAAAAACATAATACACTGAATGCAATAAAAAACACTAAAATAAAAGTATTCTAACACATCAAAAATACATTAAAAAGTATTTATATTAAAAAAACACTACCATAAATTTAACAAATATTTTTATTATATTAAAAATAATAATAATAATAATAATAAATTATTGTATTAAATATAATTTTTTTTAAATTTATATTTTGGGTTGGGTTATTAGTTGGGAAAGTTTTTTTTACGTTTTGGATAATGGATTTAATTGTTATTGGGTTAACGATTTAATATAAATATAAATGTGTATATAACTATTATTTAACATATATAATTAATATAATATTTTTTATAACATAATATATTCGAGTCGGGCCAAGCTCAGGCCAAAAACATCTTACTCACGACTCGACCCTTTTAGAAAAATAGGCCTTAAATTTTACCCAAGCCTATTTTTTGAGTATTGTATTTTGTCCAAACCCTTCCATTTTTTAAGCGGACCTTCAGGCCTAGTTGGGTGGCCTATCACATAAGCAAGTCTAACTGAGAGTTGTGTACAGTTCACGAAAGGCAAGTGTCTCGATTGGTGGATATTCTACGTAACATAATTATATTGCGAGCAAACTCGAACCACCAATCTAGGGCATATAGACAACATACTTACAAGTACGGTACCACTTAAGCCACCTAGCAAACAACACTTTGAAAATTTCTCCCACAACAAGTATTATTAGTTTATGCAAATTGATGACACTATTAGTTATTTCCATTAAGGTAATAATATGATTTTTTTTGTTTACACAATAAGGGTCAATTACATGTAAGTCTAATGCTTGAAGATTTTTTTTTTAAGAAAAGGAATAGTCGATTGAGTTTTATCTCGATTGGCATAGACGTTGTTGCCAATACAGGAAGACGTGTGTTCGAGTATGCTGAAGCGCATTATCCTTCTATTTATGGGTTGGGGAGGGACTTTGGGTAGTTCTAGGTATTGTGTCAAAAAGATCCATAAGATATGATCAAAACCTATAATGAGATTATTCAAAAGAAAAAGGAATAACTTACATTATCACTTAAATTGTATCAATTTGAACCTATTAATAACATTTTAAAAGTAAAAGTATCAAATTATATCAAAAGTTAAAGAAAGAGGATCAAAACAGAAATTAGACCAAAACTGCAAAATATAAAAATTCAATCAACCCAACCGCGTACCAGATGTGTGAACACACGCGTCATGTACGAAAAAAAGGCGTGTGAAACCAACCATGCAAACCAAAAAGGCTTATACACTTCGTTTACTAAAATGTTAGCTTAGCCTTAAATTTTCTTCCCAATTTAGAAATTTTCTTGCATTATTTTATCTGTGATTTCATGTAATATAATCCAACAGTACCGGATTTGTAAAGTCAAATTCCCACAACACTCAAATTTCAAAGTAAAGCCCCTCTTTTTTTCTTATACCAAAATGCGTTAGAATTCATAGTCTGCTTGTAAAGGTCCCCACTTTCACAAAGCTCTTCACCGTCCTGGCTTGGAGAAGATCCCTTATATATAGTAGCAATACCATTTGCAATAATTCAACAATTACACAATTTCAAAACAAATCAATAGAGATACAATCATGTCGATGAAGAAGAACAGCTCAACATCATATTCATCAATCAACCGTGTTCTTTTGGTGCTGGTTCTTTCGGTGTTGTTGGTTTCATCGGAGTTCGCTGCCGTCAATGGCCGACCCCTTCGATCGATGTCGGGCAATGCCGGTATTAAACAAAGTGGAGGTGATGATGGAGTGGTTGTGTCAGCAAACAAGTCTAGGACTAGTCGTGTTTCGTTCAGGGGTTTGGCTGTTATATTAGCCTCAGGGCCAAGCGGAAAGGGACGTGGACATTGATTTTTTAAGCATATATTTCACATGCACAGATTTGTAAGCTGTAGCTTCTTTTTTTGCTCTTTATCTAGGACATCATATATTCTTTTAGAAGAGATGTCATGAAATTATACTTGTAATTTTTATGTTTAAAAATGTAGAAATCATTTACTTCTTTAATCACGATTTCCTTTTAAGCTTGTATGGTTGAAGTCCCTGAATTCATGTGTGTAGAAATGGCAATGGTGTTGCTGGCAGTTTAAGCTGAAATGGGGGCTCAATTTTGATAGTGAAATCTATTTGATAAAATGATGTTTTAAGAGAAAGAAAACTGCAAATGAGGTATCGGTAGTTAGTGGTTGCAATGAAGCAGGATGGATTGACATGCTCTATTTCATCACTCAACTCACTTCACTACGAAAGCATTATCTTAAAAATCACTTTATCTTTATATATATTGGATGCATCTACCTCATTCTGTTCTTATTTAAATCAATTCAATATCTATCTAGTTCGTAATTTATTGTATATTATTTTGACTTAAATCATTGATGTAAACTTAATAAAGAAAATTCTATCCTGTTCCCAGCGAGAAAAGCAAGAAGTCAAGTATTTGTATCTGAAAGGAGAGGCCGCAAGAGATATACAAATTGAATTATTTTATCTACCCCAAACCACCATTGAAGTCAAAAGGAAAATCAGGAAAAGAAAAAAGATGGAAGATTAGCAAATATTATGTCATCACCTCTTAGCTTTGACGTCGCCGATGTATATTTGACTGCTTGCATCCTTTGACAATGTATTATTTTAGACTTGTTAGTGTTTAGTATTGTTAATTATTAGATTAAAAAGAAAATCGGTCCTTTATATTAAAATTTTTATCTATTTTTATTTTTAAAAATTAGTGTGACTAAAAAAATAACTAAACTGTTACACGTAACACCATGTGTACCTCATTCTAACGTATAGAACCAATTTTTAACAAAAGAGTCAGTTTACTCTTTCTAATGCACAAAGACTAATTTACCTATTTTTTGAATAAAAAAATAAAATACAATATGACTTATAGTACAAAAGCTTCTATTGTACTTTTACCACAAAAAAAGAATTATTTGTTATCTATATAATAATTGCATAAAAAAGGAATCTCCTTTTGCAAAATCCGATTTGTTTTTTTAACATTATAAGAAAATGGTTAAATTTTTATTTTGATCTCTTTACTATGCTTAAATTCGGGATTTAATCATTATATTTTAATTTTTATCATAATATGGTTCCTATATTTATATTATACATTAAGTACTTGATTGAATTAGTATCATGAGTCAATTAGGCATCAACTCAATTAGGCAATTACAAAAATATACTTACTTTACAAAGTTATATTATTTTGAATTTTTTTTCATTTTGTATCTATTATATAGAAAAAAGAATACATAATAAGATTTAAATCCAAGTTATTATAATTTTAAATTTTATAACTTACCATTCAACCAAAACCTTAATTATTATTTATAGCAATTTTTATAAACATTTTTATTATATAATTTTATTTTTTACTCATAACATGAATAAATTATGATATAGTTTAATAATATTATTAATTAATTTG
Organism: Gossypium hirsutum; assembly: GCF_007990345.1. Taxonomy (NCBI): domain Eukaryota; kingdom Viridiplantae; phylum Streptophyta; class Magnoliopsida; order Malvales; family Malvaceae; genus Gossypium; species Gossypium hirsutum. The sequence continues at coordinate 2,406,901 of NC_053429.1, forward strand.
GTTAACTATTTCAATTTTATTTTTTAAAGGTTGTAGAAGCTACATGGAAGGGCCTATTGAGGCTTTGGCTTTAGGCATTACGCTTTTCTCTAATGCCAAGATTCCATAATATTAATTCCTACAAACCTTGGGGTATGAGATTTGGGCATGGAGACCCTACTTGTTGTTTCTGCTAATGTAGTATTACAATTATATTAATAGTTTAATCAGAATTAATTATTATAAGTATTAAAGAATTAAAAAAACTTATGCATGAATTATATATAGTAAAATTCGAGTTCGAATATTTAAATTTCTTAAAACGTAAGCTATATACTAACATAAACAAAACCTCATTCAACCGTAAATGTTACACCTATAGGTAATAAGGTAAAAAGTGTTGGCAAAGCCCATGGCAGCAGCACCTTGATAACTTGTCCTATCAAATCCCAAATGGAGCATTTTTGGATCCTTCTTGCAAGGTCCTCGGAGATAGGCTTCAAATCAAGCTCAAGGGACTTGACCAATGCTTGATCATAGGAGTTATTATTTTGGTGTAGTTTTGGTATTAGTCTCTATACTTTGTATAACTTTAAAATATCAATTTTAGTTTTTTTTTTAATTTTTAAAATTTTAATTCTAATCAAACGGTAATTATTAAATTTATTAAGTTTTACTATTTTTAAATTTTAATATAGAAATCATCTTATTACATGTGTAATGCCGTATCAAATAATGAATTTAATAATTGTCATTTGCATCTAGACTAAAATTCTAAATTTTAAAAAGTAAAGAAACTAAGAATGATTTAATTAAAAAATAAAGACTAAAATCTACAATTTTATACATAATACAAAAATTAATTGTTACCATTTAAACCGAGACTTAAACTTCAAATTTCTAAAAATACAAAAATTAAATGCAGAGCAGGAACACAGTTATTTTAGCCAAAACAAAGGCGCAATTCGGGGTTAAGTAGACATAGTGTTGGGAGGCAAATATTGGTTAGAATTGAAAGCCAAAAATGCTGTCAAACCCAATTAAAGAAGCAAGTTTTGTCTCTCATGTCATCAAACACGTCTTAAAAGGGTAAACATTGCACTGCTAATGCACGCCTAAGGAAACAAAATGAAAAGAAACCCACTAATGAGTAACAGTAAAAAATTTATACTAAACTACCATTATAATATTATGTATATGTAACACGCCTGAGACATTTGTTTTCATGCCAAAGTCCCCCATGTAATGTAATTTTAAAATAAAGAAATGAAGTCCCAAAAAGGGGGTCTGATAAATGTGCATTGCTTTCAGCAGACATTAAGAAGTTCTTGGTTTGAGATTTTAAAATTTCTGGGGAAAATACAAAAAAGGGGGTGTGGGCCTGTGGGGTAAGGGGTAAAGATGTGAAGAAATGATTAGGCCAATTGGAATCTCTAAAGCATTGGCCTTCATTCACAGTGTCATCTCATCCATGTCCGTACTGCTTTTAGATGGTCAACAAAGATGGAAAACATATTTGGTTCTCGATGCAACGGCCATATGGGTGGGTTTTTCTCTCTCTCAGTGCAAAAATCTATGCATTCGCCATGCCTTTGCGTACCGCCAGCTCTACCAAATGGATTCCCATTTAAGGCAGAGAGGTTCTCCCTATTAAATTCTCAGTTTTCTGATCGTAGCTTCAATGCAGATTGATTGATTGATTGCATCACTTCCTCTACTTTAATTCTCGCTTCTCCATAACAAAAAATGATGGCCTTTTTTTTATATATACATATAAAATAATTAAATATAAATAAAAAAACCAATCTAATATTATTAGTTTGAAGTTATATTCATTCTGCAATCTGTAGAGATCACTTTTGGGTTTGCGTCATTCCTTCTAATAAGGACGGAATTAGAAATTTTTTGGACGAATACGAATTAAGTATATTTTTATAAAGGTTAAAATATAATTTCAATAGTTAAGTGGTATATTTTTCTCAAAATTAGCATAGCAGTACGAGTAATAGAAGAACCTTTCATTGTTAGCTAACAATACAACCAAGATTCATAATTAAATACGTTAAGTATATGTTTTGATATCAATTGTCTTCAATGGAAGTGTTTAATTACAGTAGCTATTACGATTTGACACAGCGAAGATTATGCAAACAAAATAAAGAACACAACAAAGATTGTGCAAACAAAATGAAGAACACTAAAGATTTGTTTACGCAGATAATTTCCTTAGTCTATGAAGTCTAATTTAGTGAGTAATTTCACTATATTTAATTCACAATACAACAAGTGATTCACAATCTATCACTCCACGAGTGTAAAGATCATACTTTTGTACTTAAAAGACTAGAACACTCACATCCAAATCCTCCTCCTAATAACTTGGACAATAAACACTCAACAATGTTTACAATTTAGTTTGCATTCTCTCACAAAGTGGTTCCACAATGAACAAGATTAGAATGCACCTCATAATCTCTCATACAAAACTTAAACAAGCCTCAAAGCATATTTTAATTTCGATTTGTTAACATAAAATCTTAGTGAATACAAAATAACTCCTTGAAAATAGCTATTACATCATTAATAATAAAAACATAATCAATTGAAGATATGATTTCTAAAACAAAACGTTGTATTGAATAATCTTCCACATTCCAATAGTTGATTGATTCACTCAAATTTAATCCAATCTTCAAACTCTAATGATTGATTTCCCATAAATGAACCAAAATATCTTCAGTATATCAACACATAATCAAGTCTAAATATTTTCTTCATTAAATCGTCAATTCAAATATGATAAGTAATTAAACTACTTTAATGTCAACATGCAATGAACAATACCTCAACAACCAATTCATCTTACCTCAACAACTTATATCTATATAATTCTTTTAAAGAATTAAACAAATTCAAATTTTACCTTATATCAACTTGAAATTTTATAATTTCTTTACAAATTTAAATTTAAAGGATCAAAAGTTAGATTTACTATTTTAGAGAGTGGGCTTATAGAGCTCAAAATTGAATTTTCTTTCTAAGAATATAATATTCCTTACAATTCTACTGAAATTTAATGGTGTAAGCGGTTCTTCTGTACACAAGAAAATAACATAATTGCATGACTTTACATAGTCATTAATGTTTATACTATCAATCTTCAATTTTTATCTTACCATTGCAATAGCACCACTGGTTGGTAAGAATTTCTGTAACTTAAAATATATATAGACGCATACATGTATATACCAAATAGTAATGGTTGCATCAGTTTGATTTTGAAAATTAGATGAAATTTTGATTAATATTTATGAAATCGTACAAGTTCAATATGTTCCTATATACTAAAATCATCAATTTAATTAGCTTAATTATGTAATTAGAAACATACAGTCCAATAATCCTTGTATTAGTGTCTACAAGTTCCTTCATTGCCTATAAAAGAAAACGAAAGACTCTCCAAAATTCTCTGTAAAAGTATTCAACGAGGAAGAAGAACAAATAGTAGATATAATAAAACAAACAGATACCAACAAATTCTTTTAATGGTAGCACAAGAGATTATAAAGATTATTCTCTGGTACTACCAAATCTCTGAACCCTACTAAAAGTGACCTCTCAAGCTTTTGATATTATGAGGTACTGCAAAAATTTAAAAGTTGAATAAAAAAGCCAAAAGTTTCTTCATTTACATTACACATATATTGCAGTATAGACAAATACAAAGATGATAGTCATGAAAATCCAACAAAATTTTTGAAAAACATGGATGCAAAATGCAATTCATGATAACCCCAGAAAAGTTCAAACAAAACCCAACATTATGAAAGCTTTAAAATTCATGCTCCTCCCATGGCTTTCAACGATTGTGAAGTGGATCAGCAGCATTTGGAACCTTCCTCTTGCTTGAAAAGAACACACCAAATGAACCCCTCAAACTTTGTGGCTGCTGCTGCTTGTCCATAGGTATCTTCTCATTGGAAACTGGTGAATGAGCATTGGTGGTGGTGCCAACAAGTAATGGCTCATCTTTAGGATCAGCTGAGATTAACATAGAAGAAAGCAACATTACCACCATTAGTATCCGCAACAGCCTCAACATGCCGTTGGCACCTAGAGAAATCCTGAGTTTTTTTTTTCTTTTTCTTCTATGGTGGATAAACGAAAGAGAGAAGAACCCTACCTCTTCAAATGTAAGAACAAAATGCAAATAAATGGGTCCAAAAAGCACCAAAAAGATAAGTGGACTGGTTTGGAAAATGTAAGAAAAAGGTGAAGAAAGTTGATGTAAATGGTATTGAGTATACCCTGCAAACAAGGGACACACTTCACGAAGAACCATTTTTTTTTTTTGCTTTTTTCTTCTTTTATAATATAATAGATTGTGTTTTCCAAAGACTTTCTTCTTTTTCTCTTCACAGTCTGTTTTTTTCTTTATGGCTTTCAGTCCCTGAAACAAGGGTAATTTTACATGTCCAAAATTATACTAATGGCTCATAGATAGTACTATAGTGGGCATAGATATTGGCTCTTGTGCTTTTAACTTTGTCTGGGTTTTATTTGTATGGTTTGGCAAGTAGTCGATTTTCGCTTTTATAGCTGCTGCTCCTGCTTTCGAGTATCTGAATTCTGAACTTATCAGCTATAAGCTACGCCTATTCTTCTTTCAAGGAACTCTTTTTCCTTTTGCATATAAAAAGCCTTTAAGCTAAGCAAAGTCCAAAGAACACACACATACATATACATATATATATACATAAATACATATATATACATAAAGCTTGTGTGGTATAAACAAATATTTGCTTAAAGCACACGTTCTGAATTGTCTTATCATGCGATTAAACAGCTACTGCTTGTTCCCGATATAGCCTTGGAATATTTTTATATTTGGCATCCCAGTTTTGAATGTTTAAATATTTAATTTTTGCTAAGGGTTAATATGTGTATGATTTTTTATTTTATTTTTTTGCATTTAATTGGTAGTTGAATTTATATTTTGTCACATATATTGTCTCAATGTGTTATTTAAAAGTTAACATCTCCTGAATTTGTAATATTTTTATAGAAACAAATAACTTTATACATAAGAAATAGTAAATTAACATAGTATTACAAATTAGGTAATATATTTATCGCATAAGATTTTGAAAATAATAGAACCTAATAAATTTAACAACCGTGATTTAGTCAAAACTACAATTTCAAATTTCAAAAAGTATAAAAACTAAATTAACTAAATTAAAGTATAATGAGTAAATTCATAACTTACGCATAATATAGAGACTAATAACAAATTTAACCTTTCAACAATAGTTATATTCATAACAACTTCAATTTACAACAATTGTTGTAAAAAAAATAACTATATTCAGAACAAGTCTTACTTAAAGTAATGTTCTCCAAGAATAGACATTATTTGGAATAGGCTTTATAAAACATCATCGTCATATAACAACTCACTTGAAATAAAATCATCCAAAAAGACACATTTTTCGAGTGATGTTCCAAGAAAAAGGTTATCACACAATACTACTTTATTAAAGAAGTGAAGATAACCCTAAAATATATTTGGATTTTTGGGTTGTCTTCACCATTGAGATATGAAAGAAATTTGGTTTGGTAGGTCATATACCAAGGTAGTTAAAAGATTTTTTGTTAATCTTTCTCTATAAATTGAGTACTTCTCCCTTCCTTTTAAAAATATAGTGCACTTTTTGTTCACTATTCAAAGCAATTTTATATTAGTTATCTTAAACAAAATTTCTGGCTTCGTCGCTAGCTTTAATCTTATTCTTGTTGAAAAGTCAATTAAAGGGTGAGTTGAAAAGTCAAAAATGGGATGTGCAAGTGGCACCGGAAGGAAAAATGGTAGGCAAGTTGTTTAAAATTGAATGGGATAATTGCAATTTTGGTCCCTAATTTTTTAGTCCATTTGCAAGTTAGTCCCTGAACCTCAACTATAAATAGGCCTAACCATTTCTCATTTCAACCATTCCAACCAATCTTTCTCTCTTAGTTTTCTCTCTTAGTTTTCTCTCTTAGTTTTCTCTCTTCTCCCATTTGAGAATTCTTAAGGAATTCTATTTGTTTGTATTATTTTGAAGATAATAAAGTTATCATCTGGTGTTAGTGCTCGAGGACGTAGGTATAATTTACCGAACCTCGTTAAAACTCTTGTGTTTTTTCTTGTCCTATTTTTCTTTCAATATTTGAGGGTATAATAGCAGTATTTAATTGTGCTATTAAATTACTATAGAAGGAATATTCTGACTAAGGAAAGACTTGGTATTTAAGAGATCCATGTGATTCACCTCTCTTCCTTGGGAATTGAACTTTGTGTGATTTTTTAGTACAATAATTTACACGCTTCCGACCCTATTGGAACTACAAGTGGTATCAGAGCCGAAGGTTAATCGTAGTATGCTCTGTGGTTGCAGTTTAAACTGATCTTCCATATCAGAAAAGATTTCCTTAGGTATATTGAAAGATTATGGAGAAAACAGTCGGTGTAGGAGCTTCAACATCGTCCATGTGGACAAGACCGACAATTGCAAATGCAAGATTGGCCGTAGATATCTTTGATGGCACGGGCCATTTTAGTATGTGGCAAAGTGAGGTTCTAGATGCCCTTTTTCAGCAGGGTCTAGACATTGCCATTGATGAAGAGAAACCAGATGATGTACAGGAGAAAGATTGGAAGGCGATCAATTGGTTGGCATGTGGCACAATTCGATCATGCCTTTCTCGAGAGCAGGGGTATGCTTTTTCAAAGGAAACTTCTGCAAATAAGTTGTGGGTGGCACTTGAAGAAAAATTTTTGAAGAAAAAATAGTCAAAATAAGCTCCACTTGAAGAAAAGACTGTTTCGCTTCACTTACGTCCCAAGTACCACAATGAATGATCACATCACCAAATTTAATCAGTTAGTCACTGATTTGCTAAATATGGATGAGACATTCAAAGATGAAGATTTGGCTTTGATGCTGTTGGGGTCACTTCTTGAGGAGTTTGAGTTCCTAGAAACTACTCTACTTCATGGCAGGAGTGATATATCTCTGAGCGAAGTCTGTACGGTCTTATACAGTTATGAACAGAGAAAGAAGGACAAACAGAAAAACTTAATCAGAGATACAGAAGCTTTAGTAGTCCGAGGTCGTTCATACACTCGGAAGAAAACTCAGAAAGGGAGATCAAAGTCAAAGTCCAGATCGGGAAAGATGAATGTGCCTTTTGTCATGAGAAAGGCCACTGGAAGAAAAATTGTTCAAAGCTGAAGAATAAGGGAAAAGCTATTGTAGATGCTTGTGTTGCAAAGCATGATACCAGTGACTCTGAACTATCACTGGTTGCATCATGATCGTCGTTCCATTCAGATGAGTGGATATTGGATTCGGGTTGTACCTATCATATGTCCCCTAACCGGGAGTGGTTCTCTGATTTAGTAGAACTAAATGGAGGAGTTGTTTATATGGGCAATGACAATGCCTATAAAACTGTTGGGATAGGTTCAATCCAATTAAAGAATCAAGATGGATCAACCAGAGTTCTGACTGATGTTCGGTACGTGCCCAGTTGAAGAAAAATCTCATCTCATTGGGAGCCTTGGAATCTAATGGTTCAGTTGTTACTATGAGAGATGGGATTTTGAAAGTGACATCTGGCGCACTTATGATATTGAAGGGCATCAGGAAAAATAACTTGTATACTACCAAGGTAGTACAGTTATTGGAGCAGTCGCTGCAGCTTCCGGAAACAAAGAATTGGACTCAATGCAGTTGTGGCATATGAAGTTGGGACATGCCAGCGAAAAATCCTTGCAAATTCTGGCAAAGCAAGGATTGTTGAAAGGTGCAAAGGCTTGCAAATTAAAATTTTACGAGCATTGTGTTCTAGGAAAACAAAAGAGAGTGAAATTCGGCACTGCTATCCATAATACAAAAGGTATTTTGGAATATGTTCACTCAGATGTGTGGGGCCTTCCAAAACACCTTCGTTGGGAGGAAAACACTACTTTGTTACTTTTTTTGATAACTTTTCCAGAAGAGTTTGAGTGTATACCATGAGAACTAAGGATGAAGTGCTTGGAGTTTTTTCTTAAATGGAAAACTATGATCGAAAACCAGACTGGCAAGAAAATCAAGCGGTTTAGGACGGACAATGGAGGGGAATATAAAAGTGATCCGTTCTTCAATGTGTGCCAAGAGTATGGTATTGTTCGATACTTCACAGTTAGGGATACACCACAGCAGAATGGAGTGACAGAGCGTATGAATCGAACATTGCTGGAGAAAGTTCGATGTATGTTGTCCAATGCTGGGTTGGGTAAGCAATTTTGGGCTGAATCTATGACATACGCTGGCCATCTTGTTAATCGTTTGCCATCATCTGCATTAGAAAGAAAAACTCCTATCGAGGTATGGTTTAGAAAACCAGCTACAGATTATGATTCCTTACATGTGTTTGGATCCACTGCATATTACCATGTGAAGAAGTCAAAGTTAGATCCGAGGGCAAAGAAAGCTCTCTTTATGGGAATCACTTCTCTCTTCTCCCATTTGAGAATTCTTAAGAAATTCTATTTGTTTGTATTATTTTAGAGATAATAAAGTTATCATCTGGTGTTAGTGCCCGAGGACGTAGGTATAATTTACCGAACCTCGTTAAAACTCTTGTGTTTTTTCTTGTCCTATTTTTCTTTCAATATTTCAGGGTATAATAACAGTATTTAATTGTGCTATTAAATTACTATAGAAGGAATATTCTGACTAAGGAAAGACTTGGTATTTAAGAGATACATGTGATCCACCTCTCTTCCGTGGGAATTGAACTTTGTGTGATTTTTTAGTACAATAATTTACACGCTTCCGACCCTATTGGAACTACAATTCTATCTTACTAATCACCACCTTTAGTTGCATTCTTTTGCTTTTTTGTATAATATCCGCTTTACGGCTCATGAAAATTAATTCTTTCAAGGTTTTTGGTTGCTTCTCTTAATAATGTCGTCTCGAAGGTTCGAGCTAAGTTTTCTCACTAGGACTGCAAATGTGTTTTACTACAACAACCAATACTTATTGGTATCTGTCGTTGCATTCACTGTTATAAAGTTTTCTCTAGTCTTCTTTTCTATTATTTTTCAGTATATTCCGTCTCATTTGTTTGCAACGCTTATTCTCTCTATGAAAAACTTTAAACTAATGACAAAACTAATGGGACAGGTAATGACCTAGACTCTCTTAAATGAAAAAATTACTTTTAAATCTTTTTGAAAATGATATAAATTAATATAATAATTCAATTTAAACTCCTAGAACTTTTTTCTTCCTTTTTCCTATCTACAAATAAAGAAAATCTACTTTATTACAGTATTAACAAGACACATCATTGTTATATAAAATAAAAAAAATAGTGAAGGATTTATAAATAAATAATAATTAATTACAAATAAATGTTAAAATATTAAAACTTAAACTCAAGACTTTAAACCCTAAATCAAATGCCCTAAACCCTTAAATCCAATATCATAAATTCAAAAGTTATTAATTAATTAATTAATTATAATAATTATAATTAATGTTTAATTATATTTAAATAAAAATATTAATAATTACTGATAAGTTCTCTATATTTTTTATTTAATTTAATAATAATGTCATATTATTATTCACTAATAAAATATAAAACTTATGCCTTCACTGTGCATATTTTTTTATTTTTTAAAAAGAAAACATGATTGAACATTATTGTTACAGTTAAAGGCAACTTTAAACCTGAAAAATCGTTGCAATGATGATAAAGACAACCTTAGCCATGCTTTAGGTAAACTTTTGAGAATATTAAAATTAGGAACTAAATTAATGATACATTGTTTACAATAAAATACACTAAAAATAAATATAATATAATAATGTTGTAAATATAAATATTTATTAATGTTGAAAATATATATATAATAATATTTTTTTAATGTGGAATGATACTAGGAGTGGAAATAACAATCAAAGCTGCTAACCCAAAGGGCACAATCATGCAGCCCAAGAAGCCAATCCCCATCAACTTAATCCAATTGCTAGAAAGGAAGTGCAGTAACCACATGGAAAACAACTACATAGGAATGACCGAACTGCTGTTTCTTTATGGAAAGACAAAGAACATGGAAACATATGATAAAAAAGAAAAAAATAACCCAGCTTAGTGTTACAACTATCAATCACAATCAACCCAAAACAAAGCCACATGATTGAGACCAAAGAATATTGAATTATTTCATTAATATGTTTATAATGTCATGATTTTACACCAATTATACATGTGTTGTCATAAGTAGGAAACAATGGTGAATATAACTAAACCTTGCATTTGAACAAACCGTACAATGCTTGCATTGATATCGATCTGGACTATGCAGTATGGCTCCCAATCAACCAAAATGATGTGTTGAAAGTTATGGACTGATGTGGATGGATAAGTGTAGTGTGAACTGCAGACAGCTTGAAAGACGAACAATCTCTATAATGGCAGGCAATTCGTACAAGTTTTAAGATTGTGATACCATTGTATTGTAATTGTTATCGTGACACATCGATCATTGAGTTGCTAGGAATCTAAATGTTTATAAGACATAAGCAGTGTCCCAAGCAAGCAATACCGGTAAGTAATAAATGGATCCATTCTCTCATCTATTGCTGCACTAGTTAGTTGTTTCTAGTTGATCCTATAGTTCATCTAATTCTTACTAGGTTTTCATTTTTCGGTATCAAAAAGTAGTAGAAATGTCAGTTAATTACCTGATTAACGAAGGGCACGATGATGGATGCTATGAAGGCAACTCAATGGAGTGGCCGGACTTGAGTCTTGGCAAGCACGGGGATATTGCTGCGTCGAAAAGTGGATTACGATCAAATTATGCCTCTAACAAGATCTTCTCGTGCAACTTCTGCAGACGAAAGTTCTATAGTTCGCAAGCACTTGGTGGCCACCAGAATGCACACAAAAGGGAGAGGGGTCGATGCCAGTCAGAAAGGATGATGCCAATGGTTGGTTTGCCAATGACACGATCACTTGGTCTTCAGCCCCCATTCACTAGTGTGTCAACTGAACAAAAAACAGAGACATTCAGTTGCACGATTCAACAATTCAAACAAAGAGATTATGAAGGCATGGATAGGATCAATTGACGGCAAAACAACATCAAAGTGGATAGAAAGTTATCATGTGGATTTCCAACCATATAAACCACCACCAGAGTCGCTAAAAGTTGACTTGGAACTTCGACTTTAATCTCTCTATTCCTATATAGGATCAAATTAAAAGCACTTCTAATGTACTAATCTGCTTATAATGATTGGCAAATTGGCAGAATCATTTCATACTTAGCACAGCACAGGCCAACTGATTCTCAACCAGAAATCACTACCTGAAAAAGAAAATTCAGCAGTTAATGGAACACGCGCACGAAGAAGCATAATTCAGGTCACAGATCTTTCTACAACAGTTTCATTCCAGCCACATCGCATTGCAGATTACCATGTAGCAAAAACAAGATAGCCTCTTTGTTCTTTGTACAAATGAAGAGTTGATATTACAGTATAAATATCCATGAAAAATCAGAGAGCTTGAACACCATGAACACATGTTGCATCTAGGTTAAGTCCTGATATAATTTATCAACTAAATTGAAAGGCAAAAACTTCTACAAATAGGTATGAGCTTTGATTATTTAATGCTACAAAGTAGTGAAATCAACTTGTCAACAATATTTTACATCATTCAACCGTAATGCTTGAAAAATCAATTGTAATCAATCAATATTTTACATCATTCAACAATATTGACATAGCAAAAAGAACCACTTGTAATCAATCAGTCATAGTTAAATATGGTTGTTCCGAAAATCACTAATACACTGAAGTTCTATCCATGTTAGTTGGTAGCACACTACCACCAGCAATGACATATACATCTTCAAGCAACCACGTGCATCATAGGTGCTGCATCAGCAAGAGTCCCATCTTGTTCTCATATACATTTCACCCACGTTCAAGCCTTGAATTACAAAAATCACAGACCATAAATCATGTGTCAAACTTCCACCACTTGAACATCTTCAACATCAATAATCTCAACTTCTTGAACATCTTTGAAATAAGAAGCTGGAATCTCCAGTGAAGCTGGAATTGTTGCCACATATTTGAACTGTTTCAAGAGAAATCAACATTATTTAAATACAACAAGACTATATAAATTATAACCACATCAATGGCTAGTGTTACATGAACACGCACCTTATGTTGGTTGTATTTTTCTCTAACTGCATGAAGTGAATCTCCTCTTCTACTCAAATACAATTCATGTAAGATAAGGACACACTCTTTTAGATCAGATGCTTTGTAACCCAAGTTTCGTTGCAAGGCAGAGCTCTATAGAACACAAATGACAAGTTAATATTTGCTAACCATAAACAAAAATCAAAGACAAAAAATTGTGATGAGGACAAAACCATACCCAAGGATGACACTTCGGTTTAATTATAAACATTGTAAGAAAGATAACAGAAGCAGCAACCATGGAAGGTAAAAATTTTACACATCCATAATCCAACAAACTCAACTCTGCAAGATAACACCCAAGGAACTCTAGCTGCAAGCTTGAAGCCTATAAAGGATCAAAAGAAACCATACATTCAATAACACATAAAAAATAATAGAATTTTAGAATCAATGCAAAAATGTATAGGCACTTTTCTTACTTTGTAATCTTCTTGTGCAACTCTAGTGAATCTCCTCAAAAATGTTTTAACTGTAGGATTGCCCAATTCAAACTTCAAGGACTTAAGTATATTTGCTTCCATTTTGACCACCTTCATGTATACCCAAAACAATGTTTAATGAAATGAAGCAAAGTCATACACAAATGAAAGGAGATAAACAAGTGGAATGAAGGTAAGGGTTACCTCATCTTTAGTATATGTATTATCAGTTATATAGCAAAAATCTTCTACATTTGGAGGAGTGATTTCCTCATACTTTCTGCTTAAAAAGGACAAAATGTAAGTACAAACAGATTTACAATGATTTCAAACAAAACAACCCATCAAAGAAATTAGAATCTTACGAGGCAATAAGCATTGAAGATACACCCAATAATTGAAGCCTTTGTCTATTGAGAGGATTTAAAGATAAGAATCTATCAATGTATGAAACAGTCATATATAAAGTATCTGAAACAAGCTTGTATTCCTCTGCAACTTCAACTAACCAATCCACTAAAACACCCCTCATACTCATACTAACATCCTTTTGCACCTTCTCGATATAATCAGGTAAAGGTCTTCTCTTTGGATCAACCTAATGTCAATCACGTAATAAAAAAATTAACCCTTTAGTCATTTCAGCAGATTAAATAGATATAATAAGTGAGAAACAGGGGAAATACCTCCATTTGATGAAGATATCCATAAATATCAGACGCATAATACCCACACATTTGTGGGTCACTAGACATAGCATCAAAATCCTCCTTTTTTTCATCTCCACCTTCCAAAAGAACCCGTCTTACCACTTTAGACTTTGCTTTCACCTTCCCTTTACATTGCAATTTCTGGGTTGTTGTTGTTGTTGGTTTCTTCCCTTGAACCTTACTCACCGACCCAGCAACGTTATTAGAAAGCTCACCTAAAACAACCCTTTTCTTATTGTTCACATTCTCATCTGTTATCCCAGCCAATTCAGCTGTTCTCTTCTTAGCAACAGTAGACCTTGTTAGTCTCACACAATTCTCCTGACCCGCCATTGCTTCTTTGCTTCAGGTTTTACCCTTTTGGGTGCAAAGAGAGAAAGGGGTTGGAGAGAAGAGAAGAGAAGAGAGAGATGGAGTGAAAGGAAAGGGGAGAGAAGGGGGTGAATAAAAGGGGGGTGAAATAAAAAGCGCCATTTTGGGCTTTTGTTTTCAAAACAGGGGGGATTGGCGGTATACTTGGGAGGTAACTCTCTGCTCATATTTTGGGTTCTTTTAGTGTACTTTTTTCAAGTTTTTGGGAGGGTTTTTGCGGCCTCCATAAATTTCAATCCTCCTTTTTGCGGTTTCAAATTTTGAAAACCAGAGATAAAAATTATATTTTTTTGGTGGATTGGGGGGGATTTTGGGAATAGGGAGCGCGGGTTGGCTCCTTCACTCTCTCTTTTCTATTTCTATTGGTTAAAATCTGCCATAGGTCCCTTTACTTTTTACAATTTTAGAATTTAGTCTTTCTACTTTTCAATTTTCAAAATTTAAGTCCAATTATTAATGCTGTTAAAATTATCTTGTTAAAATCATATTTATTACAAATATCTTTTTTTTTAGTTTTATTGCTACCAAGTGAATATCTTTCTTTTACTTTTAGAATGTTATACCAACAAATTTAAAAAACAAAAATTAACATCGTTAACAATCAAATTTGAAAGTTGAAATCTGAAAACTAGAGAAATTATGATTATATCATAATCTAATTATAAAATTATTTTTAGTGGTAATCATCTATCATGATAGATGAAAATTTTTAGTGAGTAATTCTTAACTATGTCATTCAATTAATTAATGGTCTCGAGACTTTTATAACATTAATGAATCACATACTTAGATTCTTCTTAAAAAAATTTGTTATTACCTATTTCGATGGTAATTTGGCAAATAAGAGTTCGCGTATAATGATCATGAAGATAATTTTTTGTAATGCCCATATTCTTGTTTTAACAAATTCTGATAAGATTTTTAAAGTTGAGTGTGATACTTTTAGTGTAGATATCAGTACAATCCTCATATACAATAATAAATCAATAGCCTACTTCAATAAAAATTTTAATGTAATGCATTTGAACTACTTGACCTGTGATAAAGAATTGTATGCCTTTAAGGGCATTGGAAGCTTGGCAACATTGCCTATTGTCAATGGAAATTGTGCTTCACATTGACTATTAATCCTTTCCTTATGTGATAAGGTATAGTGGTTGACATGTTATCAGCGAGGTATACATTGCATGTTAAACTTTTTAAGATTTGAGTATATCAAGGATTTTGCATGCTATTGATTCCCATTTTTCAAATATTTTTTAAGCATGTGAACATGGTGCATTTGATAAGTTTTATAAGCACAAAAGATATATATATATATATAATATTGAAACAATAAACTTTTGTGAATTGTTAGTTTAATAGGCTTGTAGTTGTGGGTTTATGAGTCATGTTGGTGCCACAAAGACTTATGACATCTTACATTAGCATTATGTGCAAACTTGTTGAGAAATATCGCTCTAATTGCATATCCTATAGGATTTTTTATGCAGCTCGATTTTTCTCTGTCTAATGAGCCTAGTTCAGTGAGAAATACTCACTATCTTCAATACTTACAACAAGTGATTCTAATCTATTACACACCCATGACAATTTCCTCACCTTTGCACTTTGAAGAATGATACTCTCACCACTAAATTCACCACACGACACCAAATGTTTTACTAACAATATGTACTTATACAATAAGGTTCCTCACTTAGAACATGTTTAAAATCTCAATTCTCTCCATACATGAACCTATACAATAAATTGTATACATTATAATAATAGAGAATGAAACAAAGGTGGACTCCTGACAACTAATCTCATAGAGTTTCAATCTAATCTAACTTCCTTGATTTAAGGGATTACATAAGGGTAATCTGATTCAATCTAATCTCTAAATATGTTCCCCAAATGATATGATACTTATTAATAGATTAGATATCATCCTCAGCATAGTCCATTTACATGGTTATCAAGGTTTTGATATCTCTTTTTCAAGCCATAATGGGCAAAGAAATTAAATCGTGGGAAAATTGGTTTATATTTGTTGAATTCACTTATAAATGTTATGTTCATTATTCCACTGGTATTGGTCATTTAAAGTTCCTTGTGGTTTTATTTCACTTACTCCTTTAGATTTTTTTTTTTTACCTTTGAATGAGATTGTTCATCTAGATAGTGAAAGAAAGTTATTTTGGGGAAGGAAATTCATAAGAAATTTTGAATTTATTTTTTTTAAATGAATGAATTCATTGAACACATTGTAAATAAAGGGCGAAGAAAATCTTGTTCGAGCTTAAAGATTGGGTATGGGTACAAATAAGAAAAAAAAGTTTTCATCCAAAAGAAAATTGATGCGAAAGGTAAATGAGTGTTCGAAATATTTAAGAAAATTAAGGATAGTGTTTATCGTATTATTCCACCTATTGGAATATGTCAAAAACCAATCATAAGATAATTATAATACATACTTTTATCTTATTTTATTAATAAAGACATTTTTATTATTATGTTCAATCTATATTTTTATATATTAAATAAATTAAATAATAACAACATCCTAAAATAATGTGACTATTCTTAAATTCTCCTTAATCAAATATTATTATGGATTAGGACAACAATAGTACATTGATATGCCGAGTCAAACGCATAAAGAAATTACATATTTATTTTACTTTAAAATAATAAAAAATAAATTATTATTTAAATTAAGATAATTTTAACATGTTTTAGTAATCAATATAATTGTATCTTTAATTATTTTTTAATACAAATATAATGCTAATAAATTATCATTATTATTTATCATAAATGTTACTTTTTATTTATAATATTTTATTTTGGTATAATATTAATTTTACTAAAATTTAATTTTTACTATAATTATGCACATATTTTATTTTAATCTTCTTGATGATCAATTTTTGAGTCACAAACATATATTTTTAAAATAAGTGGCGGAATATTTTAAAATTTTGAACTAACAAAAATTTTAACTTATTTAAAAATAATATGATGATTACATTCTAATTTTTTTTTTACTTTTTAAATTATTTTACGATAATTATTATAATTAAAAAATATAATATTTTAAAAATTAATTAAATATTAAATATGTAAAATCATGCGTAATACATATCACATTATAAACTAATATATATAAATAACCAACAACAACAGCATATTCATAAATCACATATCTAAGGACCCAATTTATTCATTTAGTATATTTTACATAGTTAAGATTAAGGGTCCTCCCACAACATCATTTGTTAAATCTTTATAAGGGTATAAAGGCAAAATAAATACATACAAGTAATTATGGGGAAAAAAACATCTAAGGGCACTTGGATTTGCCCTTAGAGTTCTTCATGTCCCTATAACAAGGGCATTCATCTTTATGCCCAAATGTCCCAGATGGAACACAATGACATTTCTCACAACAAATCCCACAATATTTCAAACACCTGTCTTGAACCCCTGCCTTTGAGCACCTCACCGCACACTTTGAGTCACAAAAATCTGCAATACCATATAGTCCATGAACCAACAAAGCTACACATATATAATTCAACACGAATCCCAATATTTGGTTTACTGACCATGGGTGTTCACTGTTCACCCTATAGCTCAAGTTGCAGGTTTGAGTCGTGGTGCGTATGTGACGGTGATGGTATGTGAATTATACTAATATATATATATATATAAATCAACCTAAAGTTTAACTTTGTTTTTCACTTACCCGAACCGGCAATCGACACCTCGAAGAAACAAGAGCTGAGAGCAAGAGAAACAAGCAAGAAAAGCACCAATACCATCTTCATTTTTCTTGATCTTTGTTTATAAATAAGCACAAAGAGATACAAAGAAAAAATGGTAATATATATTGGCAATGGAAAAGAGCTTGGGGGAGGAGCTTGCTTATATAGCCATGGTGGAGAGGTAGTGGTAGGTAAAAAAAGAGAGTAATGGAAATCGTTTATGAAAAGTACTTAGTAACAACAAGAAATTAGTGAATTACAGACTGTTTCGTAGGTTTTTTGGTTTGGTGGGGTTGCTTTATGGCTTTAGCTACATTACCTCTTCGGTTACATGACTATAATGTTCAAAGGAACATCATGTACCAAGTTTATTGCATGTATTAATGGCTTTTAAGTTATTGCCAACTCAATTTGTCTCATGAATTTTGCATTCATTCTTTTTAAATGTGAGTTTAAAAAAAAAACTAAAATATGAGAAGAGTGGATTTGATTGGTTTATAAATATATATAATTATAGATTTTGATTATATATGCTCATTTTGACTCAATCTTTAGAATTACTCATAACCTCCCTCCAACTCATAAATAAGAGAATAATGTGCTTTAATTAGCACACTCAAACTCACGTCCTCATACATTGGCAACAATGGCCATACTAATTCTGCTAAGATTCAATCGGCCGAGTGGTATATTTTTCTTATATTACTAAAATATCTTTTTATATACAACATAGGCTATATTATTATAAGAATATTTTTATTTTTTCATAATTTTATATAAAATCAATTACGAAGAGATTTGAACCTTTGAGACAATAAATTTTAAATATTTAACTAATGCATCATTTAATTTTTATATTAATTTTTAATAAATATATTTATTACACAAAATTTTCCCTCAATATACCATTATTTAGTATACTTATATATTTTAAAATTAATATATTAAGAAACTATATATACCAACCCATTAAGATTTGTTGGTACTTATTTCGATTTGGTGACATTCATTTATAATTGGCCATTTACGTGACACGAGTAAAAGAGCTTTCTAGGTTGATTATATTAAAGCGATTACGTGAAGCTTAAATTTGCCTTCAGATCAGCATTTTTTACTTGAAGCTTCATGTTCTTTCCTCTCCTTATATTTCCCAAAAAATAAACAAACTTTCCTTTAAATTTAATAAAATTAAAACTTGCCATAGGGAAAATCGGTGAAAAAAGAATAAATCTTTGTGACTAGTTAAAGTAATAATACATATAGATATGGGCAATTAAGCTAGCAACTTGGTTGTTGTTACTCATTTATGTTCATTCATTTTTCTCTTTTCTTTTAGATCAGTGATTAATTTTTTGTGTTCTATCGGTTCATTAAGTAGGTAATGTATCATAAGTTTTAAAGCAACTTCATACCTAAGATGAAGATCGAACTTTCAACCACATATTAGGATAAAAAATAATTTTGCTATTTGAAATATTATAGAAAGAAAAAAAGGAAATAAAATTAAAAGAAAAGTTACCTGTACTATTTATAGGGTATATATAATATTGGCTATTCATGAATGCTGCGATGGCATGGAAGGGAAATGGTTGGACGAGACATGTGCTCTCTTGGGATTCATTAGGAAATGTTGGGACCAGTTTCTTTAATTATAAGACTTTTTACATTTTGTGCAAAATTCCAAAACAATTAATTTATTAGGTAAATTTAATGTGGTTAAGCTTTAGTATACGTATGTATTAACATATACGTAGACGATATGTTGTTTGTTGGGAGCAATAATTACATGATTTAGTCTACAAAGAACTTACTAATTAAAAGCTATCACATGAAATTTTTGGGTGCTGTAAATGTTATACCAAGAAATATTCTACGTTTGAATTTTATTATGCTGAGAAAATATAGGATAAATTTTCTGAAAGTGACAATAGTATTTTTAAAATACGATGAACTTAAAAATAAAAGGATAAAGAAAGAAATACATCATTAGAGTGAGCGTCTGTTTTTATGGTTGGTGGAGTAATAACTAAACGTGTATAACAAGATCCACAATGGAATTCGAGTTTGATGTTCTTAATAAAACTATAAAAGAAATTTTCAAATTTTTATTTAATAGGAACATCTCATGATGATATCTATTACAATAAAACATATTAATCTTAGTACTTGTGTACAATTCTCGAGTTTAGAGATTACATTCAAGTGTTTTGTATTTTCACTTTTGTATGATTTATCTTTCACCTTTAGTAAAATGAGTGAGGAGATTATATATTAAATATATTTGGGTGAGGTTATCTCGCAGACGTAAATTAAAGTTGAATTGTATTAGCATTTTTTGTGTAATGTTCTCTTGTTTTATCTTTGTGTGTCAAACTGTGTGATAAAATATGTGTCCACTTATCATACCTTATTACCAGACTATTAATTCCAGTTACATAGCTATAAGCTGGGGGAATTTCAAGGTGCAGGCAGGAGCCTTGGTCCCCAAAAATAGAAAATTTGCTATGTAGGCTCGTTAAGAAATGTTTAAATTATAAATTAGTGTATGGTCAAATTGCATTTTGATATCCTAAAATGAAAAAAAAATCTACTAAATCCCTTCATAAAATAATAAAATCATAATACATGATAAAATTATATTTTAATTTCTCAAAAATTTATAATTCAACTCTATCCTTAAAAAGAATTTTGGATTCCCCCAGCCATTAAGCCATAGCTATAGACCATGCATGGTTGCAACCAAAGAAAGGAAATAAATGACTTTTTTATGTACAATTCGGCTAGGGAAAATTAATTATGCTATTGTAATTTCTATTTTTTTTTGATAAATTATAATAATAGGGTAAAGTTTGAATAACAAATATGATTAATGTAACTTAAGTTCAGGTTATATCTAAAACGATAAACATCCTTAACCATCAAGCTATCATATGAAATTCTGTGATTTCCACATTTAATGTGTAAAATGATAAAAGATGAACATATCAAGCATAAATGTATATCTAATTATTATTAGCTTGAATCTTGGAATAGTTATAACAGGTAGAAGGGAAGCATACCTAAATAAAGGCTCCAACAAAGGAATTGATAGCGTGTAAAGCTAAACAAGAGTTCCCTTTTGTGCTTGATCATGTTAAATCGATGATTCATATCACCTCATGCGCATGGAATTGGAAATTGAATTATTGAAAATTGAAACTAATCCTTTAATTGAGTTGAGTGTAACTCTTATTACAATAAGATTTAGATTAGAAATTTATTATTTAAAATTTAGTTTAAGTTGAAATATTAAATTTTGTCATAAGAGTATAAGTTGGATTCAATTATTTACATAGTTTACATATCCAACTCGAGTATAAGCTCGTTTCAGATGTAATTTTTTTTATATAACAAAATTTAAGAGTTAAGGTTTTAAGTGTATAGTTATTAAAGATATAATAATGATATGATATATTATTGTTATACTATACATTGATGATAGCAGTGGTAATGATCGTAAAGAAATAAAAAGGAAAAATAAAAGCACACAGATTTTACATGTAAAACCCTTATCGGAAAAAATTACGGGTAGAGAAAGAGAAATTCACTGATGTTGAAAAACGAAAATACAAGAGGTCTTCGGCTACACTCTTTTAAGGATTAAACAATTCTGTTATAATAATGTCTAATAGAAGAAGTATAATCATATACGGATTCAACTTGTATTGCATGGTTCGTGGATAGGGATCTATAGCAAGCTAGGGTCTCAATCCTTTGCCCCCGCAAATCCCTTATTTTGCCTATCTATTTTATTTCTTTAACAAGTAAGTTGCACCTCAAACTTCTTAAGTCAGATCAAACGGGATTCGAGTCACACAACTCTAACAATTATAAAAAAAAAAGAGAATATTATTAGTTACTCAAATTTTAAGAACTTGCAAGTACAAATTGAGAACTATTTACCTAGGACACCAAACCAACACAACCACCTTAACTCCAGGAGAAGACTCATCCACACAGGAAACCATCATATATCTCAAGAATCTTTTGGATCTTGTGGCCCATAATAGGTTTGGGTAAGATATACAATTTGGGCTCACAACTTAAAGTTTGGTTTTATGGGCTCTAAAATATAACCCATTTAACTCAATCAAATCCAACTCCTAAATACTAGTATTTATGTGACTTGGACTCCCGTTTGAGTTGTAGCTAAATATTAAATATTAAAATAATACAAAAATAGGTTTGAATATTAATATTAATTATTATAATTTAAATAATTCTATTATATATATTATTAATTTATTTTATCTTTTATGTTAAAATTTATTAATATTCAATTTTTTATAATATTATAATGATTTGTACTCTACTTTAAATAACGAAGGTAAGTTAATTGCAGAATAAAATCGTAACTTGCATGAAAATTTGTGTAATTTTTGATTACCTTTAATTAATTTAAGCTTAATCTTCCTATTTTTTTCTTTTATTTTAATAAAAATATTTTATTTGTAGAATCATAAACAAAGCTTTCAAAAAATTAACTCAGTTAACTGTAATTATCATTTTTAAATAGTAATTCTATTTTATTACTTTTAATAATATAAGAAATAATTCAATTCAATTCAATTATTATGTATACAAATATATTACTATTATAATTGGTTATTACCACCAACATCTACCTAACTAAATAGTCCTCTTTTTGTCAGCAATAATATTATTGACCATGTCAAATATTCTGTTTGTATTTTAATTAGCTCTCACTAGACTAGTAGGTCACCAACCATGTTTGAACTATATCAAACCAGCTAGAATATATTAAACAGGTTAGATTAAGAATTAATACGAGTTGATTGAGTAATTTAAAAAATCAATTAAATCAAAAATTAAATTAGATTTTTTTTTATTTTTATAATTTTAATTATTTTTTAATCAAATTGATTGGACTAATGAATCAATGGCTTGATTCAACGACTTATTTGATTCTAAAAATACTATTTATAACTTTTTTTTAGTTTAAACTATTTTTTCTTTTTTCAATTAAACTTTTATACTTTTAAGAAATCGTATATTGTCTAAAGATAACTAAAAATTGAAATCAAAATGTTTCAAAATAATAAGATAAAATAGATGAAGAATGTTGTAAGATATAAGCTATTTTTGGCACTTGATTATAAGATAAGTTTAAATTAAGTTTCATCCTCTAACTTTACAAGTAATGTCAATATAAAAATATACAAAACATTAACCTTCATTGCCAATCATAGTCTCAATATGAAGTTAGAGATATGAACATGATTGCAATTAGATCCTTCATTCTAAAAAATTTAAAAAAAAGGTTATGTATTAGTTAAATAGTTGGGATATTTAAGGGTCAGGTTATTGATTTAAGTCTAAGGTTTATATGATATTTAAGAAAGTTTTGATAAAAAAATTGCTTGAAATATGAGATTAAAGAAATTTTTTTTGGATTTGTTTAAAATATGACTCATTTTCTAATCTTATAATATTTTTTTTTATTATATATTTTGTAATACTGTTAAGAGTTGTGTGACCCGAATCCTGTTTAATCCGGTCTGAAAAGTTTGAAGTGCAACTTAATTGTTAAATAAATAAAATAGAGAGGCAAAATTGAGGATCTGTGGGGGCAAAGTTTGAGGCACGAACTTTGTTGCACAAGTTGAATCCATATAATGTACTATACTTCTTTTATTAGACATTAATTAAAAAAAATTGTTTAACCTTTAAAAATTGTGCATAGTTACAAACCTGTTATATTATTGTTTTTCAACATTAGTAAATCTCTTTTCTTCTACCCGTGGTTTTTCCTGATAAGGATTTTTCATATAAAATCTAAGTATTCTTATTTTTCTTTCTTATTACTTTTCTATCATTCCTATTATCATTATTGACGTATATTATAACAAATACGTAATCCTATAATATAAATACTAAAAAATATATTAAGTCATTTATGTTTTAAAATAATAAAAAATATTAAAGTACTAAATATTAAATCAAATTTAACATATATATATTTTTAAATAACGTAGATCGTTCTAAATAAGTTTTAATTAATTATTTACAAATAAAGAAAATTTAAAGTAATATTTCAAGCTAAACTAAAACAAATATGTATGGTATTTTTAGTATAATTAAAATATCTTATTTTATAGTTTACGAAAATTAATATTTTCGGGATTAATAATTATCCCTTATATTTAAAAATTCTTCCTTTTGAATGAAATTCATTGCATTTAATATTTATTGGTAATATAAATGGTGTTGACACCATATCATTAACTCCTATAGTAAATCATAATGCCTGCTTATTCTTTTTCTTGAAAAAAAATGATGGCATTTGATGGCTGAAATTATTTTCTATTATCCAACTTGATAATAAAAGATAGAGATTGGGAAATATATAAGAAGAAAATTAGAAAAGAATATATTGAAAAAACAAAATTTTGGATAGCAAGTAGGGTAAAGCCAAGGGGGCATAGTTTTTAAGAAGAGTCCATGAACCCACCAATGATAAACTAAAGGGCTAAACAAAGGTCCCACACCCCAATGACAATGGTGGCTGCTGCCCCAAAGCATTGTTTGTCTTGAAGGGTTGTTGTCGTTGCCTTGTTTCAGACCTGAGATAAAATGATGACCCTAAAAACCAATCTCTATGATTGGTAAACTGAGATTTTATTTATTCAGAATATCAAAACAAAGAATCCCACTTTATTGGTAGAGAATAAGGGAACTGAGAGGATTTTGTTTCAAGTTTTAAGATATATATATACACTGAGATTCTCGAGATGTTTTCTTATGAATTGGAACATTTTGCAGTTAGCTGATGCCAAACATACCATCTTTAAACTTACAATTGTTGTTTTGTTTGGTATCTGAAATTCACTAAGTGTCACGATTAAAAATTTCAGAGTAAAACCGGATTAGAATAAATTATTACTTTATTTATATGATTCGAACTTAAAACTTTATTTAGAAAATAATAAATTTCTTGTTATTTGACCCCAACAGGAGGTTTTAGAGCTTGTAACGTCTTATCTTTTGATTTAGGGTTGTTTTGATTTTGTTTGGCATTTGTAAATTATAAGGGTCATGATTTAATTTAGAGTCAAATCGGGTCAAATTCCATTTTAAGAAATAAGTTGGTCTAGCCTTATTTTTTTTTTATTCATAAGATCAAACTCGAAACTTTGTTTAAAGAATATTAAATTTCTTGCTATTTGACTCAACATGGGTTTTGATTTTTTTTTATATTTGAAGGTCATAAAGGTCACAATTAAATCCAGAGTGAAGTAGGGTCAAACTCAATTTTAAGGAGCAATTCTTCGTTTATAAAACTCAAACTCAATACATTCCTCGAAGAACATTAAGTTTCTTGTTAAAGGACTCAACATGGATTTAAAACCAATTATGTCTTGACTTTTAACTTAGGGTTGTTTTGCTTTTCTGGTGTAAGTCACAATAGTCACAATTAAATCTAAAGTCAAGTTGAGTCAAACTCCATTTTAAGGAGCAATTCTTCATTTATAATATTCAAACTCGAGACTTTCCTTAAAAAATATCAAATTTCTTGCTATTCAACCCAACAAAGTTTTCAAACCTGATTATGTCTCGTCTTTTAACTTAAGTTTGTTTTAATATTTTCTTTTATCAGAAAGTTCCAAGGATCACAATTAAATCCAGAATCAAGTCATATCAAACTCAATTTTAAGAAACAATTCTTCGTTCATAATACACAAAATCGAAATCTTCTTTAAAGAATATCGAATTTCTTGTTAGGAGCAAAGTTTTAGACTTGACTTTTGACTTAGGATTGTTTTGAATTTTTGGTTCCTATTGAAACCCAATTCCATCCTAGTTTAAGGTGGTTGGATATAGCACTCAACTAACCCAAGCGAAACTCACGCTTTGATTAAATCATTCTAAGCAAACAAATAGAATAAAGAGAGAGAAAGTGGGGAAAAGAAAAGAAAAAATGGAAAATTGAGAAAAGCAAAAGATAGAGTTGTCTTGTTTGATTCATATTGTCTTTTTCTTTTGCCCAAAAGATCTTTGTCTAGGGTTCGTTTTTCTAGTTTATCAACCAAATCAAAGATTACTTGTTGCATATGCAACATAGATTTGTAGTTGAAACTCCATTTTTTAACCTGTTTCTTTATTTGTTTAGTGTAATTAATTATTTTTTAATCTATATTCTAACACAAATTCTTTTAGAGAAAATTACATTCTAAGTCCACTCCAACATGTAACTTTTATAAATTTACAATTTCATCGATATTAATTGAATTACTTAATTTGTCATGTAATTATTATTAATTAATACAATTTCATCGATACTATTGAAGCTCAACATATTTTTCCATATTTAAAATGAGCCTACTTTATTTCGACTAAGTTTTTATGACTTTTTTTTTTTAAATCTTTCCAAATATTTGATGGGACTTCAAGTTTGGATAAATAATTTGACCATTGGTCAAATTTAATCTTTATAATATATTGTACAGGCCCATTTTGACCTAACCCATTTTAGCCCAATCTACCCAAATTTACCTATTACAACAAACCTAGAACCCAACAGACCCATTTCAGCCCAATCTACCCAAATTTACCCATTACAACAAACCTAAAACCCAACAGACCCAACACCCAAATAACCTAACAACCCTAGCCCAACAAAATCAGAAAAATGAACAGCAAAAACAAACCCTAGGTGCGCCGCACCTAGGGTCTTCTGACTTCGGCCGCCGTCAGCGCAAATGGCGCACCTGCCACCGTCCCTTCCATGCCTCCATCACGTCTCTACCCACCTGCTTCACCTGCAAATAATAAAGAGAACAACAGCAACAAGCAAAGGGGGGGTATTATTTTGGTTCAAAAAACTGATTCAGAAACCATTTGTAAAAGGGGCGGTTTTCCCTTCTTCAAAAGACACTTTCAGAAAGAAAAAAAAACTATTGAGGAATATACAAAAAAATCTCAAAAATTAAGAAAAGTTGTTCTTCTTTTCTTTTCTTCTTGTTTCCTGGTTCGTCTCTTTTTTTCTTTCTTTCGTTTTTTCAATCATATATATATAAGAGCATATACAAAAACAAAAAGAAAAAGACAAGGAGAATCCTTACCTGCGCCGCGCCGGAGGAGAAGCCGAAAGGTTTCCCTCCGATTCTGGGGCTCGCAACCACCTTTCACGAGGTTCAGCCTTGAATCTGTGTTCTAGAGGCTACTGGCTTCAAAAAGGGACTGGAAAGGCTTGATTTTGTACCTCCGGCCGCCGCTCGCGGTGGCCATACGACGGAGGTGCGTCGGAGCCGAGGCCGGACTGAGGAGAGGGGTTGAGAGAGAATGAAGGGTTTTTTTGGAAAAAAAGGGGAAATGAAAACTTTTTCTGAAAATTTTAGTTTTTATACGGTTTCAAAACGGCGCCGGTTTCCCCTTCTAACCCGCGCGTCGACCCGACCCGCAACCCAGGGTCCGCGTGTTTTTGTGTGAGTGGGCTATTTGCGCTGCGGATCCTTACGCATTTCGCCCATTTTGTGATTTAGTCCTTTTTTAGCAAATTTCTCCTATTTCTAATTTCGCCCTGAAGTTTTGTTCCGATTGCATCGGAGTCCCTCGAAGTGCAGCGTTTTGTGGATCGGGATATTTCCCGCTTTGATCCCCATGTTATTCTCGCGCTCCTCTTTTAGTCCTAATTCTGTTTTATTTTCATGCTTTTAATTAAATACGATTTAATCCATGCCTATTTAATTTAGTGCACTTGATTTTTTTATTTATTCTCTTTAAAATTCATTTTCTGTTGTTTTTAGATATATATATATTTTAATCTAACTTTTAATATATTTTTAGTTTGTTATTAATACTATTCTAATATTATAATATATTATTATTTTAAATCTATCATTAATATTGTATAAATTTACCATGTATTATTATTATTCAAAATTTATTATGGGTCATCCTTTAAATTTGTCACTTTTTCATAATATACATACGCACATGTATTTTATACTTTATAATAATCTTAAAATATGTATATGTACATAAGATTTTTTCATATTTCATAATTTTATACATATACACATATATTTTTTTATTCATATCTATGTATATATACATACTTACATATTTTTCACATATTTTACACATATACATATATATATCTTTTACCTTTTTAAACCTTGTTCATTTCTTTATTTATTTCTTTATTTACATTTTCATCAACATTTTATTTTTATGGGATGTTTTAATTTTATATGCGTTGTTATTTTGTATGCTATTAATTTACCCCTTTATTTGTCTTATTTTCGTTATTATCGCCCATATTATTACACCATTGTATTTATTATTATTTTGTTATGCGTATCCAATATAATTTATTTTCGCATTTTTCGCAATATCATATTTTACTTTATTCAATATATCAAAACTCATTTTCTTTTTCTCGTATTTCAATATTTGAAAAATCATACCTTAACTTACGGGATTTTGATATTCTCGACAAATTTAAATATGCGAATCACTTCAAACGAAAGTTTTAAACGATCTCGGCAATTAAGAAAAGATCGTGCCCTAACTTACTGGGCCTGATTTATTTCTAAAACCAAGATAATAAAATATCTTTTAAATAAGCATTTTTCATCCGCGTATCGGGAATTTGAGACATTGTGTCCTAACTTACTGGATATGATTCTCTTTCTCGAATAACGTGAAATATCCCCTTTTTCCTGAAAATTTTCAACGTTTTAATACAAGGATCGTATTTTTAAAATTCTTCAAGGTTCTCAATTTTTGACATTAAGACATTAAGTAATCAACTAGGTACCAATTTTGGGCGTATCGAGGGTGCTAATCCTTCCTCGTGCGTAACCGACTCCCGAACCCGTTTTTCTGAATTTCGTGGACCAAACTTGTTGTTTTAATAAAATCAAACCGTTTATTAAAAACAACCCCTCTTCGAGGTGATCCAATCGCACCTCATAAAAAAAAAGGAGGATTAGTGGCGACTCCCGTTTCTTTTTTCAAAACCCAAGTCAACCCCGTTTTTCATCCAAAAAATGGTGTCAACATATATTAAAAAAATAAAAACTAACAAAAAAAAGAGATAATAAACTTTTAAACTAAACTGTAAAGTTTCCGTATATATTAATTAACTACTTTAAATGCACTATTAAAAAAAAAACCTACTTAGGAGGATACTAATAACAATACCATATGTGCTCTTAGTAATATGTTTGGGAATGCTTTAGTTGGTGGTTTAATCAGTGACCAACATGATAATTGGATTGCTGCTTTTTCTAAAAATATTGGCCATTTTTCTGTACTCAATGTCGAGCTTTGGGCTGCTCTTGAGGGACTACAAGTAGCTTGGAATCTAGAGATAAAAAAGGTGGTGCTTGAGATGGATAGTATTGCAGCTATCCATTAATTTGGTTCAAGCAATTTCAGTAGACCAGCATCACTCAGTTGTGTTATGAGCTATTAAAGGTCTATTCCAACTATCTTTGCTGGTTCGAGTTACATATGTATTTAGAGAGGGTAACCGAGTAACCAATGGTTTGACATCAATAGCGTCCTCAAGGCCTCTAAATAGATATATCTACATGTAACTACCGGATGAAGTTCTTCAATTGTTATACAATGATTGCTCTGGAATAGCTTGACCTCGCTAGCCTAGTTATGGTTTTTATAATTCTTCTTGTAAAAAAAAAAAAAACCACCACCCCTCTATTCCTCTTGCAGAATAGTCCCTCGACTCAATTAATTTTCATTTCCCTATTCTATCTCCCCCCAACTCAATTAATTTTCATTTCCCTATTCTATCTCCCCCCAACTCCTAAAGGCTAAAACTCGTTTCTTCATTAAATTAGATTCTCAGGATCTTTGAAGGTATGATTATTGGTAAAGTTTGATTTTAGGGTGTGATAGTGTTAAGAATATTGTCATTGAGAATTTAACTTTAAACATGATTGCATTTGGCTTTTCTCTATCAAGAATGTTAACTAAGTGCTACTTCAGCTAGTCATAACCAACAATTTAATGGGAGTTATTGCATATGAATTTTCATCTTAAAGAAATTGCATAATTTGTTAAATACAAAAGAGCAACTTAAATATGAGTAAGGCAAGCGTTTATATATATAGATGTAGCAGGATTTGATTGGAAAGTAACAAGCTTATTTGACATTGGATTTCAAATTAATTCGTTTACTAGTATGAGTAAATCATTAGTAATTATTTTGGTATGGATCATTTATGTTAAATACTAATAGGCTCGTTTTAAATATGAAAAATTTGATAAACTGAAATGAACTCAACTTTAAATACGAGAATAATTGCTAGTGATTTACTCGAATTAGTCAAATTTTAATATTTGAATGTTATTTGAATTATTGATTAAGCTTAATCTTATAAGTTATAAATTAAAAAAAATGTTGCAAGGTTAATTTTAATCTATTAAAACGAAAACCAATCAAAAATTGATTAATTTGTCTATACAACTTTTAATTTGATTCAATTAAGAAAAAATCAATTCAATTATTAATCGAAAATCATTCGATTGAATACCTTAAACCTGTAAAATGTGTGTTTTTGTCATTACATCAAATCACAATAGTTGCATCTTTAAAATGTTTCTTTTGTTTTGTACTTTATTGATGAGAAAAAAAATAATATGTAATAAAATATTTATTTAAATTGTCATGTATTCATGAACATAAACTTGAAATCCAGATAATATTCTGATTGTCTATCTGCGAATCAGTTGAGCGCAACCAATTGGGTGTATGTAGGTTTTATAGTGGGGGTCCATCAAGAGAGCTCGCAAGGAAAGTTTGCATACACTAAGGAGTTCGCATGTGGGGCTATGAAATTTAGTAGAGAGACCAGAGTAGTACATAGGTCCAGCATATGTATAAATATTCGATTGTTCTCTTTAATAAAATACGACAGAAAAATACTCAACATAAATAATATTTTATTAAATTTCATCCCCATTTTCGGTTTTAGAATATATATGGCAAATTGGATATTTTTCAAATATGTTGTGTGGTGTGTATGTATATATTTGCCCAGTTGTGTGGTATATTTGAAATAGTAAATAAATGTGAAAGAGAAATGCAATGAATTTATATATCAATCAAAATCTATAGAGGCAGAGGACAGGTCCCCCACTATCCAAATACCTACAACAAATTTGATGTACCACATTCTTTATTCAAATGTTCATTTATTACAGTCAAAAACACATTTTTTTTAATAAAAGTGATAAATAAAATTTAAATATTTAAGTGAAAAAAGGTGTTAAAATTTTAAAATCAAAATATTGTTTACCTATGTTTGTAAAAAACTTTATTATTAATAAATTTAAAATTTAAATAATTTTTATTGTTTAAATAAAACTTGAAATTGATGATACAAATGTTTAATAAGTAGATAAGCAAGAGGAAAATGTGGTGGTAGTAAAGAGGCTGGGTAGTTGGATTATGTCTCTCTTTTTATTTAGGTGAACTAATTTTTTTATAACTACTATATCCTCCTCTTACTTTTTTTTTGTTGACTACTTATATAAAAAAAATCAATTCGATTTAAATTAAGAAGATCATATTTTAAAATGACTCTGACTTCGATGTAACAAATAATTCAACTCATAAACAAGTAAAACCTTAGCATCGACCCATTGGTCAAAGAGTGAACATTCACCCATCCCTAAAATGCGAGATCAATATGTAGACTCAGCCTGTTTGTAATAGTGTAATGTGTTTGTGTGTGAATGTGTGAGTTATACGAATACAAAAACTCATAAATAAGTATGATATCAGTTTTTCTAGGTTGAAAACGAAAACATTTAAATTAATAAAAAGATTAAGAAATAATTCTATACAAAAGGTTTTCGTAGACAACGACCATAAAAAAAAGGTAATACAACAGCACGAGTCACATCACAAAAATATAAAAATCATGCTAAAAAATTCAAATTTCGAGTAAGTTGGAGATTGAAAATTACTCCCTATCCGAGCAAAGATGGCCCTTTTAAAAGATATGCTTTATCATATATTAAAATTAAATTGATCATATTCAAAAAGCTCCAACCTTAAGCTCAAATGACTCAAGCTTAAAAGAACAAAAACTTACATTAACCCGAACATAAAATTAATCCAAACTTAAAATAATCGAATTCCAAAATTAATCTTAAATTTTTTTTAAAACCAATAATAATTTAGATCCATCTACTTATAAGCCATTGCAAGGTGATTAACATTATTAATCCCACTAACCCTTTTTTATTTTAATAATTGTTTGACTATAGTTGACCGTTACTAAACACCGGCACTATTCCCCACGCAATTTTTTCCTTCACACATCAACAGATTCTCTCCGTTTCATTTTCCGTCACGAGATTAACCTTTATTATTTATTTATTTATTTTGTTAGTCCCCAAAACAAAAAAACGACAAAAATAAATAAAATATAAAATCTGTAAATTTTTAAAAAAAATTTTAAAAAAGAGACACCACGAAACCTATATGTAAACCCTAAACACACCTAACTGTGATCCTGTTTTGCTTGTCTCGCGGGAATAACCTGCGAATTCAGTTAATCACTTATTTAATTAATTATTGGTCAAATTCTGATTTAGTCCCTATATTATGGTCAAATTTTAGGTTTTATCTTTTATATTTTAATTTAACATAATTTAATCAACTATTTTTATAATGCCCGTCCAAATAAATAATTCTTTTTTTATTACTATTTTGTAATATGATGTGGATTTTTTAAAAGCCTTACTTTAAAAATTTACGTCTATATTTTAATGATCAATACCGGCAAGCTTAAACTCGATTAAATATTTATTTTTAAATTCGAACTCGGCTCAAGATATAATCAAGTTATTTGAGCTCCAACTTCATTAAAGTTGTTTATAAATTTTTATATTCAAGTCCAAACACGAGTTCGATTAAGCTTGTAGGTATTCAAGCTCAAGCTCAGCTTGATAATTAAGTTTAGAATTAATAATACATGTTAAGGGCAATGATATAATTAAATAATATAAAATTATTTAGAATATACATTAAAAATAAAAAAATCTCAATAAGGCTCGTCAGCCGTTTGAGCCTAATATTAAGTTCAAATTCGACTTAATTGACAGCTTGAGTTGCTCGAACTCAAATTCGACTTGATAATTATACAATCGAGTTCAAATTTTTTGAGTCAAACTCGAGTAGCTTACTAACACTAATATCTTATTTACATCCCAAAGGCGAAGTAATGACATTACAAAAGCAAAGAATCCAATTACATCGAATTAAAATAAAAGGACTACATATTAATTTAATTATAACGGAGGGATTAAAATAATAATTTAACCTAATTAATTAATTAATTAATTTCCCCATTTTAGTACGTTTCCTTCTTATTAACGCCATTCTCTCTTTTCCTTTTTTATATATATTTTTCTTCTTCAGTGTCTTAAGCTGCTTTTGTTCTCACAGTGAAAGACCATTGTTTGTTTCTTCTTTTTTACTCTTTTAAGAGCGTTTAATTTCGCGCTATTAAGGTCTCAAAGAAGAGGGAAAGCTTAACGATAAGCTCTGTCATCTTTTTTTGGAGCTGTTTCAGTGGCGAAATCGTAAAAAAAAATGGAGAGAAAACAGGGTTTTTTTTCAGTAGTAAGAGGATTATCTCCGAGCCGTTCCCGGTCCAAAAGTCCGGCGAGAAGTGCTTCACCAATGTCAGGTTTACTAAGACGTCGGAGGAACAACGTTAGTCACCACGTTTCACAGCCGGACCCTTTGATTTTCAGGTCTGGAAGCTTAAGACCAGCTGAAGCTTTGTCTCCGCTGAAAGAAGGTCCCGATCCCGATGGAACTGACGCCGGAGAATCAAGGATGGAAGGTAGATGGGCTCAATGGATGAAGGGTCAACTAGCACGCGCTCCTTCCGTTTCAACTTCGACGTGCAAACGGTCCGATCTGAGATTGTTGCTTGGTGTCTTGGGTGCGCCGTTGGCACCGGTGCACGTTAGCGCTTTAGACCCTTTTCCTCTACTCAGTATTAAAGATACCCCAATTGTTAGTCACCCCTTTTCTTCTCTCTCTTTCTTTTTTTTGTTCCTTAATGCATTTCATTGATTGGTTTAAAAAAACTTTAATTTTTAGTATCAACAAGTTCATGATTTTAGTGAAAAGTATAAGCTTTGCATGTTCATAGTTACAGGTTAAATTTTGATTGGATTTAATCTATGTTTGATGTTGGTTTTTTTATTATGTTTTGGGATTTGTTTAGTACTTATTGAGATTGTGTGTAACATGTTCAAAAAAATTGCAGGAAACTTCATCAGCTCAATACATATTACAGCAATATACAGCTGCATCAGGTGGACAAAAGCTTCAAAATTCGATTCACAATGCTTATGCTATGGGAAGGGTGAGAATGATAGCTTCCGAGTTCGAGACGGCTAACAAGGTTACGAAGAATCGGAATTCTTCCAAGGCAGCCGAGTCCGGTGGGTTTGTGTTATGGCAAATGAATCCAGATATGTGGTATGTTGAGCTTGCACTTGGTGGTAGTAAGGTCCATGCAGGTTGTAATGGGAAGCTTGTGTGGAGGCACACTCCTTGGCTCGGTGCACATGCAGCTAAAGGACCGGTTAGACCCCTTCGTCGTGCACTACAGGTAAAGTAGTCTCGGCCCTCGCCCCATGTTGTGAAATTGTTTAGCTTGGAATCTGAAAATCTGTTCTTGTTGGCTGTTGCAGGGGCTTGATCCGAGAACAACAGCAAGCATGTTTACTAATGCGAGATGCATTGGGGAAAAGAAGATAAACGGGGAGGATTGCTTTATCCTCAAGCTTTGTGCTGATCCAGCAACATTGAAGGCCAGGAGTGAAGGACCTGCCGAGATTATAAGACATGTTTTATTCGGTTACTTTAGCCAGAAGACAGGGCTTCTAGTGCATATGGAAGATTCACATTTGACTAGAATTCAGAACAATGGTGGTGATGCTGTGTACTGGGAAACAACAATCAATTCGTTCCTCGAGGATTATAGACCTGTTGAGGGAATAATGATCGCACACTCAGGTCGTTCTGTGGTGACCCTTTTTCGGTTTGGAGATACTGCAATGAGTCACACTAGAACCAGGATGGAAGAAGCATGGGCAATCGAAGAAGTGGCGTTCAACGTTCCAGGTCTGTCAATGGTTTGTTTCATACCCCCAGCTGAAATCCGATTGGCTTCAATCAGTGAAGCCTGTGAATTCTCTCAAGGTCCAAGGGTGAAAACTATGTAAGCTAACAATCGAGGCAGTAATGTCTCCGGAATATAAAGTAATTACAGCAACTGAACTAGATGTAATAGTTTTTTTTTACTTGACTAACTAAATTAGAAGGTAAAATCAGAATTGTAGTTTGTCTGAGAATTTTGTATTTGCATCAATGTCTCTTGAATTTGTAAATACAGAACAATGTAGCCCTTTTTGTTGTCTTCCAATGGCATAAAATTGTCTCTTATCTTTTGAATGTCTTGTTCTATGCCACACATAAATAGACAACAAAAAATGTTGCAAGTTGTCTTAAAAGTGAAACTTCTTATGCTTGTTTTTATTAGTTTTGAATTATCCAATTCCATCAATTTGGAATCTTTATTGCCAATAAGGTTAAATTTGAGAAAGAAGTTCAAGCATGGCTGGCCTTGGCTTGCATTTTGCTTCTAATGGTTGAGCTTTGGGCATGGTAACCCCTGTTCCAGCCCTCATATCGACCATGTCGTCCCCAATCCTTGACAATTCAAAGCATTGAATCAATGATCCTAATGTCAACCCAACTATTCTCAGTCCCAAGCCTTCTCCGGGACATCATCTTCTTCCGGCCCCGAACGGCAACGATTTGAACCCGTTTCTTGCACCTTCTAGCCCATCAAACCTCTCTGGTTCGAATCTTGTAGGGTCTTCCCAAACTTTGGGGTCATTCTGTATAGCCCATATATTGACCAATAACATTGTGCCACTTGGAATTCGGAAACCCTCCACCATGCATTCCTCTGATGATTCATGAGGTACTAGCATTGGAACCGGTGGGT
Source organism: Gossypium hirsutum (assembly GCF_007990345.1). NCBI lineage: Eukaryota > Viridiplantae > Streptophyta > Magnoliopsida > Malvales > Malvaceae > Gossypium > Gossypium hirsutum. The sequence continues at coordinate 2,442,539 of NC_053429.1, forward strand.
ACATTCTCAAAGTCTCGTAGATGATGCTACGGAGGTAAGGAAGTCGAACCAGGTCAGATTCCTCGATTAACCGCTCATCTCCCACCGTGTTCAAGATTTCGTCTCGAGCCTTTGTAAGCACTTCAGGGTGGTTAAGCAAAAGGGAAAGTCCCCATTCCATAGAACTAATAGAAGTTTCAGTCCCTGCCATCAATAGAATCTATCACAAAAAAACATTAGACCAATTTCATCAGTGTATTAACAATGAATTCAAACAAGAACATAACATAAAAATCTTACAATCATCAAGCCTTTAATGATCTCATCAGTGTAATAATCAGATTCAGATTCTTGTAATGACAACAAAATCTCAATCATGGTCTTCTTGTTCCTCTCACCATTAGGATCACTCTTCATTTTTCTCCTATATTGCTCTATGAGATCTTGCATAAACTTATCCCTCTTTGCACCACACTCCATTAACCTCTTTTCCAATTTCTTGGACTTAAGCCATGGTATAAAGTCACCGAAATTCGTTATCGAACTCAACTCGAGTGCCTCAATTTGTATCTCTCGAAACCGTTCAGCTTCCTCCATGTTTTCGACATCTTCACAACCATAGTACCTTTTCCCTGCAATCAACCCCATCATCACATTGTATGTTAACTCAAAAAACGCTCTTTTGAACTCAACCGGTTCATCTTGACGACATAACAACTTCCTCATCAACGATTTCACCTCATCCATCCGTATGCACGACAACAACTGCAGACGGCTCGATGACAAAAGCTCGATCGAGGCAATCCGTCTAAGGTTTCGCCAAAGATCACCATAAGGTGCCCAAGAGAGTCCAGTGTAGTTGTAAGCCAAGTGTTTCGCAATGAGCAAGCGAGGCCGGTTGGCGAAAATGACATCGTTCTTAGTGAAACATTCTTCCGCAGCAGACGGGGATGACACAACAAGGACCCTACGTGACCCGAACTCGAAAAAGAGTACAGGACCATACCGGTTCGCGATGTCGAATAGAGTTCTGTGGAGAGGTTTCTTAAGGAGGTGAAGGTGTCCAATGATGGGAAGACATGGAAATGGAGTTGGAGGAAGGTTATGGATTTTGTTATGGAAATGCTTAGTGAAAATATAAAGGATTAGGAATATTGGTAGGTAAAGATACAAGGCAGCCATTGATGTTCATCTCAAAGCTTCAAAAGTGTTATATGCTCTACTTTTAACGAGGCAAGGTTTTTTTTTATTATATAAAATTGAATAAAATAAATGAGCATAAATGCAATAAATTGGTATAGTGACTTTTTAGCCAATTTTACGGTATAATAACAATTTTGGTAAAATAGTTTCTGCAGTCCCTTTCAATATCAAAATTGAGTAAATTAGTCCCTCTCAAAAAAATTAGAGCAATTTAATCCTTGTCAATTTCTAAAGTGGGCAACTAAGGACAATTAATCACGACATTAATGGTTTCCATCAATTGTACATTATTTTGATTGGTATAATAACAAATTTAGTCCTCAAATATACACATTCTACCAATTTGGTCCTAATTTAACAAATTTATCCTGCAATATTTGTGTAAATGTTGAGGTGGAATTTGCTGCATTTCTTATAATTGAGGCCAAAATTACAAAATATAAAAACATTGAAAACTAAATTTGCTATTATACCAATCAAAATTATGTACAATTGATGGAAGACATCCACACCGTAATTAAAGGCCTTAGTTGCTCACTTTCGAAATTGACAGGGATTAAATCGCCCTAATTTTTTTGAGAGAGATTAATTTTCTCAATTTCGAAATTGAAAGGGATTGGAGAGGTCTTTTTACCAACAAGCTTAGCTATCAAAATTTACACATTTTGTCAATTTGATCTTGATTTAACAAATTTAGCAATCACCATTTACACAAAATACATAAACATTATAGACTAAATTTAAATCAAAATTATGTACAATTAATATAAAATATTAACACTATAATTAATTGTCCTTAGCTCAGTTTCAAAATTGATATATAGGTATTCAAGTGCTTCAATTTTTTAAGAGAAACTAATTTGCTCAATATTGAAATTAAGAGGAATTTACCCAATAAATCATGGTTTTAACTTTTAAAAAAGATTATTATAATATTAAAAAGATAATGCATAGTAGCATAAATGATGTTCATGTCACATGGATAAAGGTTGGAACTTGTAAAAATTTTAACTTTTACAAGTTGTAGGCTTTAGCTTTTCAATTGTTTGTGGAATTCCACCATCATTACCTGACCCACCAAAAAAAAAAAGAAGCTAAATTGGGCAGGCAAGTGGCTAGTCTTAATAGTATGGTGTTTATAATTATCAGATTTTTTGTCAGATATATTGTTTTGAAATGGGTATCTTTGATTTTTTTTAATAATAATAATTTAGTTTAATTACATGATGCTTTTTGGATGCTGCCAAATCAATCATATGTGCTATGAAAATTAAATGTAAGCAAGTTAACAAAAGGCCTTGGCATGGCAAAGGTTGAGCCTTTGGGCATACATCACTTTATTTCATGACCCAAAAGGTATTAATTTGAACACAAACATTGGGTGAGTCCAAACCTTCAAATATCTTGTGCTTATAATTAGTGGGTTCCTCCCTATTGTTAGAATCATTAGGTTATGTATGGCATGGTTCCTCGCGGTATATTGTGTGAAATTAGGGATGACATTAGAGCGAGATAAAAAATAATTTTATCAATCCGTCATAATTTGATAGTTTGTTTTGTTTATCTCACCATCTGTTTCGTTCTAGCATAAATGTGTAAATTTGAAAAATGTTGAATGTATCTATTTTTACTTTATCTTGTTTTATCTTAATTTGAATTTGACGACTTTTTAACAAAATTCTCAAGTGAAAATCAAATAAAGAAAAATTGGAGTCTAATTTTAAGAACTTATTTTTAATTTATATAAATAAAGGTAAAATGGTGTTTTTATATATCATCACGGCGGAACAGAAAAAAATATCCATTCTACATTATTCGTATCCACTCTTTTAAAGAGAAATCTTTTTTATTTGGAGCAGATCAATTCAAAATCTATTGAGTGGTTTATACGAATGTAGGCTTTCCAATCTTTATTACTAACTTTTAGAATGTGGTTCTCCAAACTTTATATCAAGTTATCAATTTGTATTAAAAACGATCTGTAACACCCCCTACCCGTGTTCCGAGCCTAGAATAGGGTACGAGGCATTACCGAACTTAATATGATTAATCATGTAAAAATCAGCCATAAAATTCTTCTAAATTAAAAACTTTCATACATATGTTTAACGTCCCTTATATGAGCCTACGGGGCCCAAAACATACATTCAGGGTGGTTCGGGACCAAACCGTAAATATATGAAACTTTTGCAATACTTAGAAAATTTTCACAGAAAATTTTCACACTTTGAAGAGTCACACGCCCGTGTTTTCAACCCGTGTAACTCTTTGTTTATAACTTCATCACCCTTGTCAGTCGTACACTTCATATAATTAACAAGAAACATGTATGAGCTCAATTCTCATTAAACTTCTCATATATATACATAATTTTACGTTATGTAATCATACAACATATATCAGCCATATCTCTATAATCTAAATATATTTTCATAACAACTTATCTTGATTTCATACTATTTCATATTTAAGCTTAAATAACCAAAGTATTTGAAATATCATCTTTATGCAAATAGTACACATGAGGTATATAATTCCATAATTATGAATGAAGACATTTATCAAACATTTTCCTTATTCATATATCAATGTCTCATGTCTCCATATATCAATAACCGTCATTTTCATGAATTTCGAGTTCAATTTCATAATTATTTGTCTCGTGTTCAATTTATTCCATGTCGGAACTTTATTCATTAAAACATTTGAATTATCAATACATATGTGCAGTACATTCAAGATGAACAATTATATAATCACAAATGAATTCATTTATCAACCAAGTTCTATACTCATATATTATCAACTCGTACTTCTTTGTATCACATAATTCCATGTAGCACTTACCAAACTTTGTCAAATTAGTGAACGTCTTATGGAATTGAGTGCTTCGTTTTCTCGATGCCATAGTTCAACTATGGTCTTACACATCTTCACATAATGATGTCATAGCCCAACTATGGTCTTACACATATTCATATATCGATGCCATAGCCCAACTATAGTCTTACACGTAATCACATATCACATATCGATGCCATATCCCAGATATGGTCTTATACAGTAACATATATCACAGCAATGCCATATCCCAGATATGGTCTTATACAGTAGCATATATCACAGCGATGCCATATCCCAAATATGGTCTTATACGGAAATCACTTGTCACTTGTAGCCGAAGTTACCACTATTCACTGATCAGGTAGTCGGAGCTACCATTTTTCATTGATCAGGTAGCCGGAGCTACCACTTTTCACTGATCAGGTAGCCGGAGCTACCACTTTTCACTGGTCAAGTAACCGAAGCTAACACTTTTCACTGATCAGGTAGCCGAAGCTACCACTTTTCACTTGTCATTTGTCCTTGATCAGATAAGTGTAACCGAAGCTATCACTTATCACTTTCACTTGTCCTTGATCAGATAAATGTAGTTGAAGCTATCACTTATCACTTTCACTTGTCCTTGATCAGATAAATGTAGTCGAAGCTATCACTTATCACTTGTTGCCATGGTCCAACCATGGTCTTTTACCGTCAATTCATCTTGTCACTGAACTAAAGTACTCAATTTGATCATTTATTCAATTTTTATACTTTTACATTATTCACAATTTTATCATCAATACATTTGAAATAACACATCATGAAATTCATAAAATTAACAAATAATCACTAAAATTTAGCCATATAAACTCACAAGTTCAATTTTTGTATTATAACGATAATCACAATTTCATAATAAATATTCCAAATAAAATATTATATCATTTCTAATTCAATACTTATCGATTATAATCGGGCATGTGATCAATTTATACATGAGTCATTCATATATTTTTCCTCCTCCTCTCCATCCACATCCTTGGTATAAATAACACACTTATAAATAACCTTATCCATAATTTTCACTAATTACTTATGTGAATATTCAAGCTATCCACCCATGTCATAGTCGCTAAATTATTTATATCTGGAGCTACGGAGCTCTAAATTAAGATCTGCTAATTTTCCCTGAAACTAGACTCACATATCTTCTTATCATAAAATTTTCAGAATTTTTGGCTTAACAAATAAATACAGTTTATTCTTTAAATTCACCCCTATTCTGCTGTCTGACAGTTCTGACCCTTTTTCACTAAAAATTAATTATCTCTTCATACAAGATTTGAATGATGTTCCCGTTTGTTTCTTTTGAAAATAAACTCATTAAGGATTCTAGACATATAAATTTAAGCCCCTAATTATTTTTATTCAATTTTTTATTATTTTTCAAATTCAGAACAGGGAAACCCAAATTCATTCTGACCTTGTCTCACAAAATTCATTATATCTCTTGATTTAAAAATCTATTGCTTACATTGTTTATTCTATGAGAAACTAGACTCAATAAGTTTTAATTTCATATTTGTTCATCTTCTAATTTGATTTATACAATTTATGGTGATTTTCAAAATTAGTCTACTGCTACTGTCCAAACTTGTTTTAGTGCAAGCTGTTTATTACCATTTTTTTCCTAAGCTTTTAATAATTAACAATTTCATCCCTACTCAATTAGCCTATCAATTGAGCTGATTTTTCTCAATTAAGACTTTATTCTATCATTTTAAAGTACTTTACAACCCTTGAAAATCATAATTTCAGCACAAGACTTTAATTCCAAACATTTTTACAATTAGGTCCTCAAATCAATTTCCATCAATTTTACTTGATAAAATTATCATATATCAAAACTAAAGCTTCAATTCTATGTTTATTAATCATGTGCTTCCAGCACTCATCCATAAAAAAATTTAAAAATTAGCCATGAAATCAAAAAATAATGAAATAGTAAGTTGGACCCAACTGTAATAGTTCAAAAACATAGAAATTTCAAGGAGAAAGCAATAATTAAACTTACATGAAGCTAGAGTATGAAAACTAGCTTGAACCCTCTTCCATGGCTATTTTTCAGCTGCTGAAAAAGAAGATAATTGAAGAGAAATCTAGATATTCCAATTTAGTCCCATTTTTATTTAGCTAATTTTGGCAATTTTCCAATTTTGCCCTTACTTCACCTATTTCCTGATTTTTCTCAGCTATTGCCGCCCAAAATATCTCCTGTGGGCTTATTTTCACTTTCGGTCCTTCCTCATTTTACAATTGAGCTATTTAATCATTTTAGCAACTTTTACACATTTTCCAATTTAGTCCTTTTTATTTAATTAACCTTCCAAACGTCAAAATTTTCTAACGAAATTTTAATACTACCTTATTGACACTCCGTAAATATTCATAAAAATATTTATGACTCGGTTTATAACTTGATACCTCTTTTTCTCAATTTCTTGATCAAATAAATCTTTATAAAACACAATTTACTATTTCAAAATATTTTAAAAACTATATTTGGCTTGTAAATATTAAATAATATAATATACGAGTTCATTTGTCAAATTTGATGGTCTTGAACCACTATTTTCGACATTGCTGAAATTCGGGCTATTACACGACCATCATGTTTGTCAACCACTTGGATTTTCTAATAGTGATTGAGTAGGGTCTTTAGATGATATTAAGAGTTCCTTTGAGTATTGCTTCATTATTGGCTCAAGGATTTTCTCTTGGTGTGTTAAAAAAATAGAAGATCATGGCATAATCGAATATAGAAGATGAATTAATAGTTGCAATAGCAGCTATTAATGCAAGCCTTATGATTGAGAAAAAATGTGCTTGATTTGCATATAAAGCATGTTAGAAGCATTGAAGTGTTTGTGGACAATGAAGCAATATATATCAGACATTTCAGTTTTTCACGGAAAGCCCAACCATTTCAACATTAAACTATTTTTCTTAAGGGAGGTGTGAAAAATTGGTGATGTTATTCTGTCAAATTGCTAACATTTTCATCAAGTCACTTCTTGTTAATTAATAGGTTTAAGTTTTTGAAAAGGTGGCACTACTGCAAAACAGGTTTTTAGCGGCGGTTTTAGCGGCGTTTGAATAGAAAACGCCACTAAAAATCGAATAGATTGAGTATTAGCGGTATTTTTAAGACAGCGCCACTAAAGATCGAGTATTAGCGGCGTTTTTAATAAAACGCCACTAAAGATCGAGCATTAGCGGCATTTTTAATAAAGCGCCGCTAAAGATCGAGCATTAGCGGCGTTTTTAAGAAAGGGCCGCTAAAGATCTGAGCATTAGCGGCGTTTTTAAGAAAGTGCCACTAAAGATCGAGCATTAACGGCGTTTTTAAGAAAGCGCCGCTAAAGATCTGAGCATTATCGGCATTTTTAAGAAAGCGCCGCTAAAGATCTATCATTAGCGGCGCTTTCTTAAAAACGCCACAAAAAGATTAAGCAGAACTATGCCGTTTTACTTCGGTGGCGTTAGCGGCGCTTTGTGGAAAACGCCGCAATAGCTTGAGTTTTAACGGCGCTTTTTTAAAAACGCCACTATAGATCTAAACTATTTTAAGGTTTATGGATTATGGGTTTAAGTGTTGGGATTTAAGGTTGATGGTCTATGTTTTATGATTTAGGGGGTTGGAGACTATAGTTAATGGGTTTAGGTTTAAATTAATTAGTGTTTTTTAATTTATATATTAAATAATTTCTTATATAATTATAAAAGAGATAATATTAATATTAATATTTTAAATTTATAACAAATTATTTATTGAAAAAAATAAAAAATAAAAGTAACAGATTGATATGGATAGGTAATTATCTATTTTGGATAAGGCCAAATTAGAACAAATTAAATAAGGTCTTATTTTTATTTTGAATTCGATTTTTTTTGATCATATCTAAAACCGACTTTACAAACAATATAAATTAACTACACTATTCACTTAGCCATGAGAAAGTTAATTTCATTTTAGTTACTTAATCATGAAAAGTTACACTTTGATAACTAAACTATTTAATTAGAAGTTTTCATTTAATTAAGTTACGAAGCTGTTAAAATCAATGTTATGGCTTTCTTAAACACTAACCCTTAACCTCTTAAATCAATAACCCTTTAACCCCAGACCCTAAATCTCTAATCATAAACCCTTAAAACTATAAACACTAATTAATTACTCTTTAAACACCAGACCCTAAACCTCAAATCATAAACCCTTCAGACTAAAAACGATAAACCTTAATCCCAACACCATAAACCCTAAATCTCAAATCATAAACCCTTAAAACTCTAACCCGTAAACCCCAACACCCAAACCCCAATCATTAAACCCCAAGCCCTAAAACTAACTTTTAAACCCATAAAATGTAGATAATAAATCCCAAACCCTAAATTATAACCCATAAATCATAAACCCTAAAATCTAAAAATAAATTTCATATGGATATTAAGTATATATATAATGATTTAATGTAAGAACAAAAAACAAAACACACAAAAAAAAAAGAAATCTTTAAGTGAAATGGAAAAATTATTGCAAAATGTTGCTGTTTTCAAGCATTCTTTTATATGTTAATTTAAAATTTATAAAAATCTTTAAAAAAAATTAAAAAATTAAAAAATTAAAAATTAAAAATTTAATATTTAATATTTTAGTTCATATTTCAGTTAAAAAGTTCAATATTTAAAATTTAAAAAAAAATTCTAAAAAATAATAAACTCAGCACAAAAATTTTAAAAGAAAAAATAAAAAAAATGTTAAAAATGAAAAAAAAAATCAAAATTAAACAATAGTGGAAAAAATTTAGATATAGTGGCGTTTTTGATGAAAACGCCGTAAAAAGAACAATAATTTTTGGTTACCCGCTCATTACTCCCTCTACTTCTCATCTTTGTCGCGCCCTAAATCCCCAAATAAAAGTTTATACTTATTCCTTTTTCCCTTTTACTCTGAAAATTTGCCCCCAAATTCGCCCCTCTTCTCTCCCTCGTCTCTGTAAATCAGTTTTTTTCTTCTCATCTCAGTTCTCGCCCACCGCCGTCTCCACTGATTTTTTTCCGGATCTGACCTGTATTCCGTGTCAGATCGTGTTGACACAGGTACTGCACCTCAATTGCCGAGTCAAGGTAACGAAGCTTACCATCCCCTCTTCTCTCTCTCGTATTTACAAATCAGGTTTCTTCATTCTCTTCTTATCTCAGTTCTCGCCCACCGCCTCCGCTGATTTTTGCCGGATCTGACCCGTATACCGTGTCGGATCGTGTCGACACGAGTACTCATCCCAAATTGCTCTGAGCCCGGGTAACGAAGCCTATACTTAGGCCTATAATTATGTTTCTCATAGTGTTGTCTTGATTCATTGGCTTTCTTACTTTGTTTGCTTTTTGATATTGGGGATGGTTTCTTCATTCCAATGCATGTCAGAGATCTAGAATTTTGGATTTTGAAAGAGAAGTTTGTTTATAGTAATAATATTATACGTTTGTTGAATTAAGTATTACGGTATTTCTCAGTGTGCTTTGTTGGTAAGCACACCACAGTCAAGTATTTACTGTCACCAGCTTTATACTCCGTTTCTGCCTTTTATTCCTGGATATCCTGCTGAGGAGTTAAGATTTATTGCCAAAAATTAGTTCATTCATGACATTTCAAATAAGATTCTAAAATGATGCTTGCTACCTGCTAATGTAATATGGATGGATGTCAAAGATCAGCTTGATCCATAAGCTTGATTTTGTTCCAGTGGTTTAGTGGAGCGAATTTGCAAATCTTGGACATAAGCATTGAAACGAGTAGTTGATTTAAGGAAAGGTTCTTTTGGGTGAAGACTAGTGATTGAAACAGAGATTTATGTCAATAATGGATGGTTAAACCAATGTTTTTTTCTTGTCTTTGTCATGAAGGCTTTTGGTTAAGTCTTTTTCTAGTTCTCTTGTTTTCAAGTGAGTTAGACGTGTTACTTCAGTTTTCTAATATTCTTAACACTGTACGATTGCTTTTCTGGTTCCCTTTAGGCTTGTGTACATCTTAATTTGCTTTTCAAGCGATACATGTTGCAATATTCTTCCTTGATTTTATTGCTGTGATTCCATTACCACAGGTCTTAATAGTTGTTTCCTTCAGTATTCAATAGCAGAATACTGCATATTATCATTTGTTCTAATGCATCTAGCTCTCTGTTTCTTGCATTATATCTTTCTTTATTGATTTTTTTTTCCTTCTCATGTATCCATGTTTGGTGAGCCATAATTTTATTTGTATTCCATCTGATGTTGTAGTGTTGTTCATTCTTACTTCTTGTTTTGCTTCATTATTGTCTGCTTTATGTGTATTAACTTTCTTTGTATACATGCTTCTTTTTTCTTTCACATTGACACACTCTTTACTGCATGTATTCTGTTATTTAAAGTGTGAAACACGGGAGCAACTGATGGTTTGTGTTGCATATATGGACTATGTTAAAGTAATTTTTTCATTGCATTTTTGTCTATCATCCTTGGCTACTGTTAATTCATATAGGTAATGCTTTGAACGCATGTAGGGCAAGGCCAATATAAATATTCTCAATTCCTAATACAGAATGAATATAACATCCATAGGATTTTTTAAGTGAAAATCTGGTTGAATATTGTTTTCCTTCAAGTGCTTACTATGCTGATTATGGATGTCCAAGTTAAGATTATATGTGCATTGTCATATTAGGGAGTAGTAGTTAACTTTACCTGGGAATAATGTTGATGAGCTATCATTGCTGCATGACATCCTAGTTGCAACGTGGCTGATCAAAAGCACCTGCCGTTTTCTCATTATTTTGTTCATAAATGCAGATTGTTGTTTGGCAATTTCTTCATGGTTCAAATGGTTCAGATGTGCTAGCAACAAAATAGGCCTTGTTTTTCATCGTCTTGTTTCAGTATATCCCTCGATTTCTTAGAGTTATACACTTAACATCAGAAATGAAAAGGACAACAGATGTCTTTGCTGAAACTGCTTGGGCTGGAGCTGCATATTATTTGGTATTATATATGCTTTGTAGTCATGTAAGTCCCTATCAATATGCATCTTTATTGCACTAATAAAACCTGTTGTTATTTGTTCTCCATTTCTTTGATTTAGGCCATCTTTTGATCTCTAGGACACAATTTTCACTCTAATCTGTTCTTTAACAAATATGATTACTTGTGTAATTATATTTTGATCTGTGTTTTTTTTTTTGGATGAATGATTCAAATAGGTACCTTTTTGTTGCTATTGTAGGCTTACTGAGTTCACACTAGGCTGAAGAGATTTCATTGATTATAGTGGAAAAGTACTTCAGCTCACTTCCCGGGCTCATAATTAAACCTGAATCTTTTGTTATTACTTGAATAACATACTTGAGTTTAACTACTACATTTTTTAATTGCCTTGTTTTTTTATTTGTTATTACTTGAATAACATACTTGAGTTTAACTAATACAATGTTTATGTTAAGATTAAGTTGGTAAAAGACCTATTAAACTTGTGGTTGGGAAGATAAAAGAAGAGTAGATATGATGCACCTAAGCCATAAACCCTATACCTTGTATACTCTCAAACAGAATTTGAAAAAGAAATAGGAAACATTGCTTTTGCCCCGTCATCGTTCACTTGCCAAGTGTGATATTTAACAGTACTGCTTATTATAATCTCAAACATGCATGTTTGAGCAACATTGCAATATTGATGACCTTGAATACCAAATACTACTTTTGATGATGAACCAGCTCTACAACTTACCTAAATAAATTCATCTATGGTCCATCAATTCACTATTAAAATATTTGGGACCTAATACCATTAGCACATTCATGCAACTTTCTTGAGATAAGAAAACTTGTCTTCTATGATGATTGCCAAGAGTGCTTTTTCCATAATCTATAGCATGAAACTGTTTTGATGATGCACTTAATTCAAAAATTGAAGTTTTGGGCATGATTGGAGTTATTAGATGATTACTTTAAGAGAGCTTTCCCGTTTTACTAGCATTACTTAATTAGAATCTATTTCGACTTCATAGTTTATGGAGTCTTTAGCCATAGCAAACTTAGATTAGAGAATTAAATCTTAGCTACTTTTAAGGTTCTAAGACAAACGTTTCACTAAAAATTGAAGACATCCAGCTAACTACACTTGCTACATATATGAACTAGTATAGTAAAAAGCTGCAGTGATAGTGTGGGAATATTTGCAGGTGAGAAGCTGCCCATTGTGATATTGAGAGCTGAGCTTGACCATTTGGCTTCCCTAGCAGTTTTAAAACAGTTAAATGACATCTTAAGTGCAAGGTAAGAAACCCCTATGCCTTGTATCATACTGTCTGCTTGTTATCTAGAATAAATTAGATTTCTTTGATTTGTATTGTTAATATAGATATTACCTCATTGTTATTTTTTGGTCCAGTCATGTGGAAGTTTTTTAATGTTATTTGTTCATTCAAGTTTCTCAAAATATTTGGTGTGGTTTTTCTCATTCTGTATTGGTCCTTCTATAGTCCTTTTTAGTTGGTTTAGAAATATATTTGGTTTGATTACAGATTTAAAGCTTTATCACTCTTATCAATCACTTACCAACTCCTTGATCACCATGTTTGCCAAAGGTAAAGTCATTGATTATATACATAAATTCTGATTACATGATTAATTACATGATCAATGACTTTTGTCGAAACAAATTCTGATTCTTGCTTTATGGTGGCATTATTAAAAATTTATCTTTCCATATCATAATTCAAAGAGATCAGATAATGTGCCTTGACATATGTGGCTTTGAGGGTCGTATAAGTGATTTCCTTACTGGCCTAACTTTGGCTTACAGGTGCATATTTGGCTTTCTATTCTAGTGTTTTGGATTCTCTGGCGGTTGAATTGAAAGCATCAAAGGACTACTCTAAGTTATATGCAGGCATTGCAATACTTATGTATTAAATTACATATTGAATCAATGTTTATGTATTAAATTTAAATTCATTAATTTTTATATTTTGATAATGAATTTTAATTTTTTTATATTTTTCATGACCTTTATAATATTTTATTTTATTTTTAAATTTTATAACCTTTAGCGGCATTTGTGGGAAGCCTTTAGCGGCGTTTTTTAAAATAAATGCTGCAAACTTTTGTGGCACCGTCTATAGAGGCATTTTTTGTGGTGCTTGTAAAAGCGCCGCAAAGAGTTTTAGCGGCGCGTAAAAGTGCCGCTAAAGGCCTAAAAAAACGCCGCTAAAAGTCAGTTTTGCTGTAGTGTGGTGATGCATCACTTTCTATTTTCAATTTAATTTAATATCTTTCTTGCTTCAATTTTTTTTTACCTTTTTTTTACTTAATTTTTACCTTAGTTATCATATTGATCTTGTTCATAAACAACCCTATTAAACAATAACAATATGCTACTTGGTGTTAGAATTGTGTGATCTAAATTTCGTATGGTATGAAAAGTTCGAGGTGCAACTCACTTATTAAATAAATAAAATACAGAGACAAAATTGGAGATTTGTGAGACTAAAGGACTGAGGGTCGCACAAGTTGAATCCGTATAGGGCTATACTTTTTCTATTAAACGTTGATTATAAAATGGATGTTTAATTCTTAAAACGTGTGTAGAAAAAAACCTTTTATATTTGTTGTTTTTCTCTTTCTCTGCCTGTGGTTTTTCTCAATAAAGATTTTTCACCTAAAATCTGTATATTCTTATTTTTTCTTTTTATTGCTTTGTGATCATTCCAACTGTTAGACATATAGTATAACACTTGCTAGTTTTTATAGTGAAAGAGTTTTATTAGCTGATGGCGATAATTTTGGTGAGAAATTAATGGGTTTATAGTGAGAAAATTGCCCAGTAGAAGTTAACCAAATGGTAGTACTTTTATTAAAAGCAATTCAAATTCTTAGAAATTAATGGGTTGGGTTTATAGTCAGAAAATTGCCCAGTAGAAGTTTACCAAATGGTAGTACTTTTATTGAAAGTAATTTAAATTCTGATTGATAAGCATTGCTATTGTTGGATTGTAATTTAAACATTTTTAGAATTTTTAATAAATTGTTTATACTTTTTAAAATTTAACCCAAAAATTTATTTCATACTTATCATGCTGCCATATCAGGAAAATGGTTGAATTTAACTTGACTAATGTCAGCTTTATTGTCCATATCGGGCCTATTTGACAAAAATAAAACTCTTAACATTGAGATTGATTATGAAAAGAAAAATTAAAAGCAACATTGTAAAAACATGCAACCATTAAAAGGTAAAATTTATCTTTATACGTAGTGAGAGGGTTTTAGAAGAAGTGTTGTAAATAAGTGGAGGAGAAGAATCAAGAGAAGGTGGAGAAAAAAATTAGAGTAGACCCTGTAACATTGAGCATAGCAGTAGATGGTAGTTTGTAAGGTGGAGGAAGGTTGTATGTGGTTGATGAAAAGGCTAGATAAGGATATAAGTTGAGCTTAGAGAGAATTTTGAGAATCCAAATGTCAAGAGTATCAAAAGACATTTCTCCAATTATAAAAGACTCATATTTAGTATCTTGTTATACCCCTACATGGGTTGGACACATGACACTTCCAGAGGACACTAGGTGGATGCGTTACCTATCTCTCTTACTCTAGGTTGTTCTTAGTTGTCTCCCTATCTAGTCACCCGTCGTGAGACCACCTGCTAATACTAGAGTCGTCCCCTTATATAAGGGTACTAGCTATTATAGTTAAGCCACTCGCGTTTCTGTTGGTGTGTGGGGATAAAAATAAATTTATGAGAAATTAACAATACATCAAAGCCACTTGATTTAAGGTAGGTACTATTTGCCAACACTTATATTTTGGTGTACAAAAGAGTTATTAGCAAATGAACTTCGAGAATATAATGAAGTCTAATTATTGTCTATGTTTTGCATTAGCGAAAACAATCCATTTAGCATTTTACAGAGTATAACAAGAATAATTTTTATAAAGAATTTCTATAGTAATTATTTATTAAACAATCTAAGAATAATAGAGATAAACAAGAATCAAAAGAAACAAAATTTTTTAAATTTTGTTGTGCCAAGCAAATGAAATTTGACTCTTATTTATAAGGGTTCTCATATCTCTTCATAAATATATAACTATTCACATAGATAGTCACATTTTTTAGTAATAAACACAATTATTTAATAGATATTTACTTGAATAATTATGATTTTTTGTTAATAATTAGGTTACATAACTTTTACTAACAAGAGATATAACTTATCATTATGAATAGTGATAATTTTTAGTTAATAACAAAGTGATATAACTTTAGACTACTTATATCTTTTCATTTGTAACTATTAAAATACTATATATATATTGAAAATGTTCTAACATTTTCAATATGAACACTCACTTTAGGGACCACTAGGATTCATCTAAGCATAACAATCTTACGCTCTCTCAAAGAAATAATAGAATGAGTCTCATCACATACGAGTCCCTGAACTATTTGGTAACCACTTATCACATCACCACTAATAAATTATATCTTTCCTTAATCATACTTCGCTTTCCATCCTTCACAGCAGCCTTCCTTCTCCTCCTATCTCTTTCCAGCTTTCCATTTGTTTATGTAAATTTGCTTCCTTTACACCACCCTCTTCTCCTTGTCTACTTGTTGAAATTTGTATAACAAAATCAAAAGTGAATTGCAATACAGGCTTTTACTCTATATATCATACTTTGCAATAGTATCCACACTCACCCCATGAAAACGACGACATACAGTTCAAAGCTGGAGAGACAAAGAGCAGCCAGGTTGGCTTTTTTTCCTCTCCTCTTGCCTCATTTTGTTTTCTTTTTTCATTTCATTAACATTTTTTCAACATTGTGCTCAAGTGGTCCTCCCCACTTCTTCCTTACTATATACATTCATTCATACATACATATATATATATATAAAAGATCCGCTGGAACCACCACTGGCATCCCACTTAAAATATTTCATCATATGATCTTCTCTTTTAAATTATAAGATTCATGATTTCATGTCATCATCATCATCATATATGCAACTCTAACATAATAGAACAACCAAAAACATTAATTTGTGCATGCATGATACTTGTCTGACTCAAAAGACTAATCCATTTTCAGTGTCTGAATCAAATACATCATTGCTTTAATGCAACATGAAGTACTGATGATATATATAAGTCTGTGGTTTATTACATTGATCGAGCCATAACATTAAAAGCTGTTTTGTTTCTCCTTCTTGCTCTTTCCATCTCTCTCCAATTTTTTCCCTTTGCAATCAAAGGTTCTTCAATTATGGTGGACAGACCTGAAAACAAAAAAAGGGGTCACCAGCAAAAAAAGTCATAAAACATTACATTCACTTTAGCAGCATGCCATGTTGCAGAATATTTATATATGTACGTACTGTATGTATATATATAACTTTGTACTATATATCAAGTAAATGCTCACCAGATGCTATACTTTTCTTCTCCATCATCATCATCATCATTTGCCTCATCATTTCATCACATTCTAGCTGATGATCATCTTCATTGCTACTTATCTCATAATCATCGTCTGATCTGGTGAACTTGGACTTCGCATTGACAAACAACCACGTGGCTTCCATCTGTTTGCTGATCATACGAGCTGCATAGTATGGGATCTTCACACGCTTGTTGGTGGTGGTAGTGGTTACTGAGTTGATGAACATTATACAATCCATTAAGCTCTCTTTAGCTAACCCTTTCATATCATAAGCTTGTGATCTTCTCCATAAGCTTTTACCATGAGAATTAGTAGGGTTAGAGAGACAAAGAGCTCGAGTTGAGTCTCTAATGGCAGCATCAGGGTCTCTAAGTAGTAAATAACATTGAGCTCTATTGCTATAAAGTACCATTCTTTCTTTACGAAGCTTCAAAGGACATGTATCCAAGGCTTCATTATACATCTTTATGGCTTCCTCTACATCACCTAACCAAAACACATGGTTAGCTTGTTGTTTTATAAGGTTCACTAACACCCTTTTTTCTTCTATTTTTTCAACTGACATGGTTTTTCTCTCTTTCTTCTTTCTTCTTTCAACTCCCATGTTTGTTGCAGAGCTTTTAAGACATGGCTATTCTTGATTCTAAATTTGCTTTGTTTATAATCCAAAAGAAGGGTTTTTGTAATGGTTTCACCCAAGTTTGATCTATCACCAAGGCTTTTGAGTTCAACTAAATCGATGAGAAACATGGTGACAATCTCAATAACCTTGTACCTTGTATCTATGTCTTTGAGAAGCAATAACAGACAATCAATCCCCATGTATTGCCAATCATCTGATGATCTAGAAAGATGACAAAGATTCTCCAACACTTGTTTTGATTCAGAGATGTTTTGTCTTCCATATTTGCTGTAACACAAGATTCTAATCAATCCCACACCAGCTGGTGATGAATGGTTCACTAATCCACCCCACATCCCACATAAATCAACCAAGAACCCTTGGTTACAAATAAGGTTCAATGATCTTTCTTTACAAGCAAAACAGTTGAGTAGGTACAAAGACCAACACTGTAACTGGCTAGCCCATTCTTCAGCTTTTCGGTTCTCCATTTCCAAACCACCAACACCTCTTGTAAGCAAATCACAATGATATTTTGATCTTTTGTTCTCATCTTTAACACCAACGAACTTAGTATACACTTGATCAAGACAAGTTGAAGCTAAGTTCATTGTGAGTCTCACCAGTTCTTCTTCATAAGCAGCTACAGCTTCAAATGTTCTTTCATAGCTTGCAAGGTGACCAAGAGCTCGAACAGCTACTCTTTGTTCAACCCAACTTATCTTCCCTCTTAAAAGCTCCATTAATGGAGGTATAACACCAGCAACTACAGCTTTCTCTGCAAACTCAACCTTGTTCATAGTATAAGAACCAATAACATGAGCTGCATAGTAAGGGATGTAAATGTTTTGACCCCTAAATAACCAGCTTCTATCATTGGTTCCTTTCTCGAGTAAACTCACCATGCAATCAAAGATACCAAGGGATATAAACTCAGGATCATCTGGTTGTGCCATTGCTATGTTCCACAAACCACTTAACACCAAAACATGTTGTTGGTCATCTCTATTGATAACTACTGACATTTCATTGAAACAAGTTGCTAAACAAGACCTTCTTAAAGATGTGTCTGGTTCTTTCATGATACAAAAAAAACAACATGGATTGTTACGCATTTGGTCCGTAACCATGTCGTTTATGGTTTTAGGAGGAGTGGTGTTAAAATTTGGGGTCATCTTCCCTTTTTTGTTGAGGGAATCCATTGGTTTTAAGAACAAAGATTTGAAACAGGGTTAGGGTTTTGTTTTCTGGCACTATATAAATATACAAGGTGGATAAGTGGTGTAATGACACCTAGCGGCGCATGGATGATGGAATCATCTTTGCTATATTTGAAACAAAGAAAAATGTGTGCTGTTTGCCTCTTTTTCTCGAGAAAAAAAAAAGGGGTAGTAAAAAAAATTTCACAGGTTTACTGAGAGGTGATTCCAGTGAATGAACTACAAAATCTGACATATATTGTACTTGTTGTGTTTATTTAATAGGTGGATGAGAAATGATTAATTTAGCATCTACCATTTGCAAGGTCTAGAATCCTGATGTGTTTGTGAAGTTTCGGGTTTGAGTTTTATATTGAAACAGCGTTGTCTCTTCGTTCTGACTTTGAATTTAATTAAGGGTTAATTTATATATGAGGTAGTTAAATTTAACAATTTATATTAATAATTAAATTACAACAATATGTTGGAGTGAAGTTATTGTGACATCCACGATCAATAATACAATGATATATGATAACTTCACATTTTGTCACATGTCAAAATGTAAGGTTGTCATGTGTCACCATACTATTGATCGTTAATTCCAAGTAGTTATATATTAACCCATTAATTAAAACTCAATCTAATTATCATAGAGGGTTCAAATAAAAAAGGGTAAATATACATTTTGGTATCCTAATTTAGTTTTAAGATTTAAATTAGTAACTAAAATTTTTTTTATCCAATTAGGTACCTAAACTTGAATTCAAGATTCAATTTTGTACCTAAACTTTTTTTGTCCATTTAAGCACTTGAATTTGGTTTTTTGTTTCGAATTAGTACCTAAACTTGGCTAGTTCAAATTGGTTCAAACAAGTCATTTACCCTACATATTAATTTGGATAAAAAAAATCGAGTTGAGGTACCAATGTGAACCAAGAAGTCAAGTTTAGTGGCCTAGTTAGACAAAAAGAAACTTTAAGTACCAATTTGAATCTTAAAGCCAAATTCAAATACCAAAATATATATTTACCCAAAAAAACAAGAGTTAATATACCATCCATTAATACTTTCTGGTAAATTGATCAAACGATGACATGGGAAGGCTGCAAGTCTGAAATTGAAAATGAAATGTTTGCAGGTTTGCTTCATTTTGTAAATTCATTTTCATCTTACTCTTTATTTGATAGTTAAACTAATTGCTTATGTTAAACATAAAAAGGCAAGTAATTTGAGGAATTTGTGTCCCTCCATTTATGATCAAAACTCAAAAGCATCCAAATTCGTATGCAACCTTGAAGAACACCCTCCATAGTCATCACTGTTGGAAACCTTTTTGCAACATCATCCAGTCGTCGTTGAATTTAATGATACCAGGAGGACCAACTCTCATCTCACAAGTGGTTTAAACATTTTCACCTTAAAACCAAAGAATTATGATTCAGTGTCCCACCTTCCTTATTCCTTGAAGATAAATCAATACTTCTCTTCAAGAACTACGGCACTTCAAGCTAGCTAAAACCACATAAATCTGAGGCAAAGCAAGCCAATCACCAATAAGACACCTCAACAAAACAAACCCATCAATCCTATTATTATTGCTAACCATAAAAATTCACCAGTGCTCACTAACATTCTGAAACTTATAACTCCTATAGATATTCCTTTACATTCCAATAAAAAATATTTCATATTTTAAAATCAATATCTATAACTTTACGTATAATATATGATTAATAATAAAATTTAATTAAACAGATATCATCATATCTTCGTATTCATATATCGAACACAAATATTTTTAGTGGTTAGGTACCTAATTGAATTCTTAATTTCTCGTATTACTTTTTTCTCACTTCTCTCTCTCTTATTTTCTTTTTACACCACACATTACATTTTCTAAAACCTGTTTTGTCTTATGTGACCAAACAAACATCAGTTAAACTGGAACAACATATGATTAGTCAAATATCTTCGAAAATCTCCAAAAATACTATTCCAATAAAACTTAGATTAATACAAGTTTCTAGATTCCCTGTGCATACTTGTCATCATACTGTCTGGAAACTTAGGTTTTATATTTTTGTTAAGTTCATCAAATCTGATGTAACTTCGATTTCTAAAAGCGATATATTCAGTAGGGTTCGACATGTCTACAACAAATACCCTTTTTATACCAAAGTTTTAACCTTTTGCTGAATCTGTCATGTTTAACTTTTGATTCACCAAAATATATAAAAGAGTTCACCAATCAATTTCAATTCGCTTGTTTTGTTAATTTTAGATTTTGGTTATTTTATGATTGGATCATTTCGGTTTTAGCTTATTTACGTATGACGTTTTATTTTTTAGATTGAATTATGTTTAATAGTCATTTCTGTTTACTTGTTAGAGTTATTTTTGGTTTGAATTATTTCAAGTTTTTACTATTTCGGATTTATATTTTAGATTGTTTAGGATTTGAGTGGTTGAAATCTCCACTATAAAATAAAATGTGTAATTATTAATTCTGTGTGTCGAATTAATATAAATTGTGTTAATTTCAAAAATTTTGTATCATTTCAATTCAGATTAATTCTGGGTTTCGAATCCATTTTGGTTTTTAGAAATTCCCGATTCAAATCATTCGGATTTAAAACTTGAGTTTTTAGGGTTAATCATTATAAGTTCAGATAATTTCAAATTATGTTCATTTCAAGTTCAAGTAATGATTGGTTTGGATTGTTTATGACTTAAGTTAATTTAAGTTCAAATTATTAAATTTTCATGATCAAATCAATTTAATTCGAATTTGATTTTGTATTAATCTAATCAAATTTTCAAGATTGAGTCAGTATCTAAAGATACACAATGGACCAATCTCTTTCAATCCAACCATTTCTCTTGTCATGATAATTGCAAAATGCAATGTTTGAGGGACCACAATTTCAATATCTGAATCCAGGGTATTGTCGCCAAAAAAAGTGGTCCCCTAAACCACTTAACCTGGCAAAGCTCTGTATATAAATATAGCACAAACAATTCAGCTATAGATTAAACCAAAATTAGTACAATGTTTGAAGGTCTCAAGATTATGCGGCTACTATATAAAACATGCTGTATATAGAAGAAAACTTCATGAAAAGTAGGTCCAAAGAGTTTTAGATTATTAATAATTTAGTACTAAGTGATACTATTTTTGTTCCTAATGTAGTGAAGTTTCTAAATGTACATTTAGGTGGGGATATTGGGATGTGCATAAATTTTGTATTTTTCTCTGATACTTTTACAGTGTAATCCGCGTGGAAAGTAAGTGCGTTGGTTCCTAAGTTCATGATGATTAAAGACTGGATTCGAAATCTAAGTTCACTGGAGAAAGTGAAAATATGGGGCATTCATTTTGCTTATGAACTGTTTAACTTTAATCACGTAATTATCATACATGGAGTTTGATAAGGATCTTCAATGAAATCCTTACCACACAATTGTGTTAGGTTATAGATTTATTAATATTTACCCCTTCTCGATAAAAATAAGATTATATTTTAAGAAATTGTGCTTTCAATAATAATAATAATAATGTTAATTATAAATAAGTAACAATGTTGTTCACTTGATTTTCTCTTCTGAAAGAACTACTACTCTGGATTAGAATTGTTGTTGTTTGATTTGAGAATAGGTATGTTAAGAACAGAATTTCAATTTAGAACGGCTATCATTTAGTGTAGTTGTCATTTGAGAACAATTATGTAGCACCCCTAACCTATATCCGTTGTCGGATTAGGATCACGAAGTATTATAACACATATCAAAACAATTAATTTCATTAGGCCATTCAAATCCACATTTCATTAATAGCATAATTACATTTATGAACATTAAATTAAACTTACGCGGCCTTAAAAATAGTTTAGATTACGACGCGCATCAAAACAATTAACATAAATGTAAGCTCAATTTCTAAACTATTTAGAAAATGGAAAGTTGTCTTCTTTATCTCCTTTAAAAATTGCAAAAAGTTTAATCTAATCTAATGGTAAATTGCATTTTGCCCTCCTAAAATTTAAATTTCATTTTTTTCCCCTCTAAAATGAAAGATTTATAATTTAATCCCTTAAGAAATTGTAAGATTTTATGTTAAAACAATGATACAATTTCATTTTAGTTATAATCAGATCCGACTCCCAAAACAAAATTAGCGTTATCCCTAACCAATGGTGCATGAGACATATGAATTGATTAGACCGGAAATCAATTGAAATGCGAACCGATACAAACTAATTGAATCCACTTAAAATACTTATTGAATCAATTTTTTTAATAAATTTTTAATCGAACCAACGAATAAATGATTTAACCGATTCGATTATCAATCTAATTCTAAAAATATTAATGATATATCAAATATTATTATTTTTTTAAATATAATGGTGTTCAAAACTTTACTCCTAGAATGAACATACATAGATAATTATTGAGTGACAAAAAGTGTAAAATGCATGCATTTGAAAGTTGATTGCTTTTAAGTTAGGCAGATTTGCACCCTAAGTTAATTTCTTGACTGCGCCTCCAATCCCACTATGGAACTCAACATTTTATATTCTTCCCTCTTGTCCTCTACCCTTAGGGTTTTGGGGTTTTTATTATTTAATTTAACTTTAATATAATTTGATTTTTTTCAAATGGAGTGTCTGATTTTGACAAACGCTAATATCATTAACATTAAATCATAAAAAAATTAAACTAGCAATTAATTTTTATCAAATTAATCTTAAAATTTGAATTAAACAGTAAAAAGTTATTATCGTTACCTTTTAGTGCCAAAATATATAATTTTTGTCAAACATAAGTACAATATTAGACTAAAACTAACACAAGTACCACATTAAAAAAGTGTTAAACTTAAGCACAAAATAATATATTAAGCTATAACAAGAATTTGAAAACTTGATTTGATCAATCCAAACTTCAATTATTTTCGATTTAGTTTGACCCTAAAAATTAATAGTTTGAACCCAAATTTGAAATGATTCGAACTCAAAGTAACTTGAACCTAAAATGACGTGAGACGTGAACTTAAAGTGATCAAAACTTAAAACAATCCAAACTCATGACCGAGTATTGAGCCAAATGATCCAAATCTTAGATTTATTCAAACCCAAATATCCAAGTCTAAAATTGAGCCAAACACTAGTAAAAATACCATAGAGGCTTTGGTACTAAGAGTCGGATTGGATTTTGCACTCTCTACATAAAAAATGAGCAAATTAGTTCCTATACATTAGATCAAAGAACAAGCTGGTCTTTCTGTTAAAAATTCATCTATTTCTACTGTTAAAAACTGTTCCATGTACATCAGTATGGGGGCACACCATGTGTAACTATCTTGTAATTCTATCAACCACAACAATTTTTAATAATAAAAATAGATGAAATTTTTAACGAAAAAGATAAATTTATTATTTAATTTAATTTACAGAAATTAATTTATCTATTTTTAAATAAAAAAATAAAATACACTTTGGAGGAAAAGGTCCAATCTTGAACAGAATTATTTGTATCATATGATTTGGGCTTGGGTATTAGAAAAAAATAAAGTCCTCTACTTTTGTAATTCAAAGGTCCAAACTTTTTTTCTCTCAAAGACGAAATAGAGAAGCAAAACCCAAGCTTCTACTGTACCCAAAAGAATACCCTCATTTCCCAATCCGAATCCCTTCTCCGATTCTCTTCCTTTTTGTGGAAAATCAATTACATAGTCTTTGACAACGAATTGGGTTTCTTACAGTTAAGGTTAAATCACTCTCATTTCCCAGTTTTGATTAACATCTCTGCTTTTATTCACATCTAAGACGACAAAAATGATTACAAACTTCAATGGGTTTGGTGTTGGCATTGGTATACCCATGTTTATTTTACACTTCTTTTCAATATTCTATTAAATTAAGTTTCTTGCCTTTGAGCATTTTTTCTGTTTTTTTTTTGTCAATTTTGTTCACAGGTTTTGGTGTTGGGTGTGGTTTTGGAGTTGGATGGGGTTTTGGAGGTCTGTTTTCTTTAATCCACCTTCAATTTCTGTTTTTTAGCTTAATCAATGCATAAAGTTTTTCAATTTGGTTGAAAATTTTGTACCTTTATTATTCGTGTTTTTTCATTCAAGTAAAAGTTTCATAATTTGTGAGACATGGACTTTGGACATAGAGGAATTTCATAGACTCTTGTTTTTTTTGCTTTGATTGTGGTAAAGTAGCAGGGAGACCCTTGTACTAGTAGGAGTTTGATGGTTATTCTTTCAGCTATGTCTGTTTTACAGGGACTAATTTGTTCATTTTTTTAGTAGAGAGGGCAAAATACAATCTGAGACTTAGGGGCCTCCACGATACTTTTACCCCTTGGGTGTTGATGTTAGTTGAAGGTTATAATTTTTAACTGCATGATGATATTAAGCATTTGCATACTCTAGATTGAATTGTTGATGTCAAATGAGAATGAAGTACCAATGATGATCCCTTCATCATCATTCAGGGTTTAGGGTTTTGTTTTTGTTGTTTCATCTATAGAGTCTTTATCTTTGCTGGAATCATGATAGTTAGAAGGTTACGAGGCAAGAATGCATCAATGCATATTGAATCAATAATGGAGTTTGTGTCTTTGTAGTATCTTTTCTTTAATGAAGTGGATGGGATTTCCAGCCCTTCGTTTTTGTTATCTTTTTGTCTTTATCAGCTAGTAAGAATATCATTAAGGATGTTGACACTAATATGTTGAATTTCGATTATAAATGGTTTATTGCTGTTGACCCATTACGGTTTTGCCTTCAATGTTCTACAATCTTACGTTTACTAGACATCTTTATTAATGCTATTTGTGATTCGTTTCTCACCTGCAGGTATGCCTTTGAATATCTTAGGATTCGGTGCAGGTATTGCTTTAATACTTACTCAACTAAAACAAACCCTTCGTTTATTAATGCTAATGCTAATGAATTATTCTCTATGCGAAGGTGGTGGCTGTGGGATTGGTTTTGGCCTCGGATGGGGCTTTGGGTCTGCCTATGGTAGTCAATACAGATCCTCTAGGGTGACATTCCAAGGCTTAGAATTTGGCAAAGATGACCGAAGGCAGAACGGTAAGTTAAACGAAAAACCAAAAAACACCAAAGAAAATCGTCTGTCGCAGTAATTTTGTTTTTCCCTCGGTTTGGAGTTAAAATGAAAAATCAAAAAACACCAATGAGATATGAAATTTATATAAATGTTGTATTTGTTTTTACACTTCAATAACAATGGAGTCTTTGCTTAGAATTGTGATCCCTTGATTAATTCCCTTCATTTTATCTTCAAGTTGCCAGTCCTTTTGATTGTTGGTGTTAAAAATGATCATAGGAAAGAGAATTACCATCTTCAAATTCAATAAATTTGGAAAATGGGAAATTATCATTGCCATGTTGAATGATTTTGGGGAATGCAGGCGTTCATGAACTTATATATGGTATCAGCTTTATATATTGATTTCTCAAACTTGGTCCAACTATTTGAGTTCCAAATTTTGTTTAAACTTGTAAAATGCTTAACCTAAACATTTTTAGGCTCATTCATATGTTTTAATTTTTATAAATATATGTTTTTATTTCATATTTAATAAATTTATATATGTTTATTAACATTTTAAGTGTAAACAATTTAAATATTTTTTAATATTTACATTATAGTAGCATAAATTTTTATATAAAAACTTATTATTAATTTGGTGTTACGAGTTAATTAAATATCAACTTAATTAAGTAAAAGACTAAAAATTGAAATTTCTTTTAATTTTTAAGAAAATATAATTATAAGCATAATCATTATATTTAATTTTTGTATATAATTTTTTATTTAAAAATAAAGCATATAGTTTCAAATAAATATATCGACTTTAAAAAAAAAGTTACACTGTTAGTCATTAAGATATGGTTAAGTTGTTTTGTTTTGGCCATTTAATTAAAAGAAGTTATAATTTGACCAATAAGTTAATCAAAAGTTTTTCATTTTAAATCATTTCCCGTTAAATTGATGCTATATGATTTATTCTATTCACATTGCATGCACTAATTGAAAGTTTTTTTTTTCTCTCTTCTTTTATAATTTAACTTTTTTTTATAAAATAGTATTGGATGTCACAAATCTACAAATCAAAATTCAAACAGGTTTTGTCTCCAAAACTATTCGCCAAATTAACTTGAATCTAAGGCATATTCTTGTATTCGTCGATGGATACTAATCTACCATACCAATCGTCACTTGGAGTTCGCCGGCAAAATTTAAAAACAAACAATTTAATAATCCAATAATTTAAATAAAAACTTTTAAAATAGTTCAATAAATTAAATAGAACTTTAGAATAATTTAGTGATTAAATTGTAACTTTATTTTTCGAATATAATATTTTTATTCAAATCATTTTAGATATCGGACAAACTTTTAAATTTTGAGTGATAACATAAAACTGCAGTTAATTCATAAGAGGACTTTGATTATGTCAAACCAAAAATCATAACTTGTACCTTAAGCAACCTTATAGCCTACTTTATGACATTAGGATCATGCTTTTCACATTCAACCATGAGAAACTTCAAGCAAGATAATTCACTTACCTGAATACTAAAAACATCTCCCCAACCCCAATCAACATCAAAACATACAAAAACTAAAACAAAATACATAGAAACGAACAAGGCCAATGCCTCCACAATTTAAAACTTGAGGGGCACTTTATTACAAGACAACAAGATGATGTTCCAAATGTTTAGCCAACAAATATTCATAATGTTTAGACATTCCTTCACGTTATTTCGATTTTAAGTTAAATTCACACATTAGTAGCATACAAATCATTTCAGTTACTAGAAACATGGGTGCTTCACCCTTTTTATTTACATGCATAATATACAACAATCAATAGTTTCAATTTTTAACCACACGGCGACGTAAACAGGGATTTATAGATAAACAAGGGATAGATTATTCAGTCTAAGGATGATATTTATAATTGGTGGTAAAATATAGTCTTGTTTCTGACCAAGGAGAATGGCCCCTGCGGTCTTGGGGGGAGATGAAATCAGGGCGATGCTCTAATCAGTCTTTGGCCTGAAATTTCATACATGAAGTTATATATATATATACCAGAAGCAGCCTTATGATCAAATAAGTATTCAGACAGACATTAGTTCCAATTCGACATTTTCAAATACGACTATGGATTGTGTGAGAGCTATTGCAGTTTAGGCAATTCAACTACTGGACCCTCGAAAAACTGAAGAGCATATCAAATGAAAAGCAACCGTTAAACGTATTATCAAAGGTAAAATAAATGGCCTAAAAGTGTGTCCACAACTTAAATTCGTAGGCCATCCAGTTTTTTTAGTTTCCTTCTTAAAAGCTTGGTGTTTTACATATTTTTTGCATATGACTACAAATCTCGAGACATTTAGGTGCTCTAGTGTCCTTTTCATTCTACATACGTTCCAAAGGGAGGAGGTGAAATGAAATTTATACCTGCTTCTCACGGCTTGCGCTCTCAGTTATGTCACCACCTGCTGGAGCAGTATTCGAGTCTGCATTCCTGCAGGACATGAAACAAGTGGCTCAACATTTTCAGTATGATAAATAATGACATTAGTGAAAAGATAATAGAGGATTGCCAATATCAAACCACCTTTCATGCATAAAAATGGCCTGCTTATCTGGAAATGAATCTATATCAGGAGCCACAGAACCAGCAACGCCTTGGTCTGCAGATTCCAATTTCCGCTCTCCCTATACAAATATTAGTGTCAATCCAAAATATTCTCGGTAAAAGAAGTCACCAAAGAAATCAAACAAAGCCTACAGGAGACTCACATCGGAAGTATCTTTCGTCCACCCCGGAACTTTATCTGAAACAAGGGCAACATACTGCTCCATAGCCGCCTCTGGACTCATGTTCCCCAGCTTTTGCCAAGCATTCCTTGCACAATGCAAGCAGTGCTGTCCATCACTCATACATAGCAGCTGTCAACCCTGTTATTATAACTACCAATCAAGCTATACCGTCTAATTTGGTATAGGCTTAGAACCTAACGTGTCCTAAGTTTGACGCAATTTCTGAGTTATAGAGGCCAATCCGAATTCAACCACTATAGGAACTCTAATGATTTAGTGCCATTCTACATTGACTTAAGTGTGTTTCAGCTAGTTATAGTCATATGAGGCTTATCTATAGGAAGAACACAACAAGAGGACAATGCTCAACTACCCTTCTCCTAGTTGATTATGACAATGAGGAACAAATGACCAACCTTTTAACCTACATTATGTAATTGCTGTCTAAATTGTTTAAACTTCAAAATCTTACTTTCTTTGACATTGTAACAAACATTAACAGTGCTATAGACTACAGGGCCATTGATCTTTCTTCTAAAATGACACAAGAGAGACATTTAACCCTTAGAAAGTGAAGTCTAACCATCCACATTCCAAACAGTGCAAAAGAAAGAAGATAAACCAAATCAACAAATATACAGATAACAAGGAAAGTTAGCTACCATTTGGAACGAGAAGCAACCATGAAAGCCAATGGCTGTGGTTCATGACAAGGCCCTTCTGTTGCAACCTTGTGGAGTCCATATAGTTCCATTTGAACATCATTCCCTATACCCAAATCTCCTTCTTGTTCAATGAATTTCGAAGCTGATCCAAAAACTTCCTCCAATTCACTCTTCTCTATCCCTTCCCAATCATCATCTTCATCCTCATAATTCTCCAGTTTCACTTCCTTTTCTTCTTCCCCAAGCACCTTCATTTGACTCTCTTCAGTTCTAATTTCTTGTGGTTGGAATTTGGTTTTATTTTCAGCTTCTATTTCTTGACCAATTCTCTCAACTTCTGCCTCAAAACCACCGATTTTCTTGTCGGTTTCTTGCACAAAGCTTTCAAGTTTCGATCTTTCAATGACCTCCTCACTATCCCCACCTTCCAATTCATCAACTTTTGTTTCACTTTTAAAACCATGATCATCATCATCATCATCATCAACTGATTCAAGAACAACAACCTTGTTATCATCACCACTTTCTTTAACGAAATCAACTTTCTTTTCACTTTCAAAGCTTGAAACTTTCAATTTCTCGGCGAATTCCAACTGTTCCATGATGATCTTGTCATCGTCACCACCACCACCACCACCACCGCCACCAGCATCACCACCGGTAGCCAGAGAGACAATCTTGGCTATCAAGAAAGAAAAAACAAGAGCAATAAAAGCTGTCAGAAAAAGTTCCAAGATAATCTCCATGATTAACAAAGGAAATAACTTGAAAACCCAAAGATGGAAACAGAAAGAAAAAGACGGGATCAATGAGAAATAAAGTGGATTAAGGATGAAAATATAGACGGTCTTTTTTGTTATAATAATAAAAAAATAGAAAGAGAAGAAGGGTGAGAGAGGGAAAGGATATTTGTAGAAGAGAGCAAAGCATATTCGGCTTTTGGGAGCTTTGAGGAGAGGATTGGGATCACTTTTTGCCAAGTTTATGGGGGGCGGTAGTAGGGCCCTTCGTTTTTCTCTTTTCATAAATTTCGGACTTTTTTTCCGATTGAATCATAAGCGAAGTAGTAAAAGATTGACCTTCAAATCTTGGATTAAGTATGAGATTAACATAAGAATGGCAATGGAGTGAGATGGAAGTAAATGTTGTTAAACTCATTCTATAGTTTATATGTTCTACTTTTATCATCTATTCCGCCCTATTATGAAAGTGTAATTTTAAAAATTACTATGAACTTTATGCTTTCAAGTTAGTTGAGTTCAACTAAAAAAAATCGAACTCGATTAAGTAATTATCTAACTAAGTTCGAGCTATCTATTAAGCCAAATTTGAATTTTGTAATACTTGACTTGAACAACTGCAAGCTTTATTGAATTTTGCATATTTTTATATTAAGCTTAATTATCAAGCTAAGCTTAAGCTTGACTTTGAGATGGAGTACAAAAATTGATAAACGAACTTAATTGAGCTCCAAGATCAAATAACTCAATTATATCTCGAGCTAAACTTGATTTTAACAAAAGATGTTCAATCAAACTTGAGCTAAACATCGAGCTTGAGCTTGGTAGTATTCGAGCTCGACTTAATTTAATTACACCCTAAGAACAAAGTAAGATAAAGCAAATAATTATCATAATCGTTTTATACCCACTGTCTACAAGAATCCAACATTTCCATTTTACTTTCACTTAAAAATAAATCGATTCAAAATCTATTAAATGATTTAAACTTTACGATTCTTAGATAAACACTCTTAACGAATAAATCAAATATTGAGTTCTTTAGATAAATTTTTAATTCAATTCGAATAATTTTCAAACATTTAGACTTGATGGGACCACTAAATAGCTGGCAACATTGGTTAAGTCACGGAGTTTCTCTTTTATATTATTGTTTCCATACAAAAAGGTATAATAAGGCGCCAAAGATAAGCTGACGTGGAGACAGTTTGCGTTATCTTACAAGTAGATAACTGTCGCCTCTTCCCACATTTTACTTCTGTTTCGATTTTTCCTCATTTGCCTAAACAGCGCGTGTCTGCTACACTCAACTACGACAATAAATTCTTGACTCATGGCTTTTTTCCCACGATTTTCTCATTTTTCATTTTTTATTAAATTAGATTATGACTTGTGGAAGAGCCGAAATATTAGATTTCGATTAAATTTAAAATTACAATTGAATTTTAATTTAAAATTAAATATTTTATTTGCCTTTATCAAAGTCGAAATTATAATTGAACCCAAATTGAATCCTTTGATGCAAATATTTCTTAAACTTTTTTATTATTTTTGAAAATGTATAAAATTGATCTTGAATGTGAGGTGGAGAACCATCCCTTTTTTGTTCTTACAAAGTTAGGGTTTCTTTTATCAATCAATCAATTTCTTTCTTTTTCTTAGTTTTTTGCATTTTTAGATAGGAGAAAATTGCATTTTTAGATTTTTAGAATTAAATCGGCAATGAAACTAATTAGACAATTAATTTTTGACCAGGCAGTCTAAGAGAAATAAATTTTTAAAAATTTTAAAAGTATTTAAAAGTATTTAAAAGTTATAAAATTGATACAATCGATTTATCTAATTTTTTTAACTCAATTCAATCCATTCATACTGGTTCACGAGTCAATTGATTTTATACTTTTCACCAAATTGATACCCTAAATTGATTTTCAATCCAATCGACCTATTTAGCCCAGTGCATACAACGAATTCAATGGAGCTTTAAGGCTTGAAACTCTCTCTCTCTCAATTTTGAAGCAAGTCCGAGAGAAAAAATGGTTTTGTAATTTCACAATTTCTTTTTAGATATTTGAAAGAAAAAGACAAAAATTATGGATTAAATTACATTTTCAAGAGAATTAATTTTCTCATTTTTAAAATTGATAAGGACTTGAAAGACATTTACACCAATAAAAATTCTTTACCTCATGGATTTTTGTTCCGATTCTTTTTTTTTTCCTTCTTAAATTATTAAATTTAGACTTAATATCATTAAACTTCTTCAAAGTTGATATTATAAATTGATCTCAAAATTTCAAAGCGTTATGATAGAGGTTCAATGCATTATGCATTAGTAGTGTATCAATTAAATCATTACATTAGTTTAGCCATTAGCTCAAGCGTTAAATGCTAGTTCAAACATGAAAATGAAATATATTTGAAATACATTGATCTAATTATAAACACTTGTGTACTTATTGCATGATAGCTTTGATTTGACGTGTTTATAGAAAAATAAATAACTTTCCTAAAATTTTATTTTATTGTCTTCTTCTTTAATGCAATTTATATGATAAGTATGTATGTGTTTGTAATTTGATTTATGTGTTTTAAATATAATAAACATAAGATTCGATGTGACATTTAACGTCTAATCTGATGGATAAGTTAATGAAAGGACTTGATTGATATAAAAATGAAACTTTGAGCATTCCAATAGAACATTTTAGAATTGAGAGACCAATTTAAATTTTGAATGATAGTTAGGGGCTAGGGTTTTAGAATTATTTGATATTTTCCATTTTTATCAAATTAGTTGTAACTTCTTATTTTTAATTTCAATAAATAAATAATGTATTGTTATAATGATATTTGTAATTCTTAGTAAAACTTACAAACTGTTGTATAAGCATACTACATGCTTCTCATCCATTTGAATACTTCTAACATTGGATAAACAACTAAAATTACCTTTAAAAAATTTAAATTTTATATATTTAAGAGTTGATATTGTCGATTGAGTTTTAACTCGATTGGTACGAATATTGTTACTAATGTAGGAGAACGTGAGTTCAAGTGCGCTGAAGTGCATTATCCTTCTATTTATATTAGGAGAGAGGCTATGGGTGGTTCTAGGCATTGTATAAAAAAAAGAACAGATATAAAATCAATACATATTTGAGTAATTATAAAATTAAATTAAATCACTATAAAGCACAAACAAATGAAGAACTAGAATATAACTGAACAAAACATAACCATGAGAAACTAGAAACCTGCAAATCGTAATTATGCATGGTAAAACTCAAATTTAAATACATAGCGATTTAAAGACTTAATCTTTGCCAACAATATCAAAGCCGCAAAAAAAAATGATAAGATATTTTGACTAATAACTTTCTGGTTTAATATATCATTTGGTATCTAAGTTTGACAATTTTTTAATGTGATATATGTTTTTTTGTCCAATGTGGTACAAGTATTTGGTAAAAGTTATACATTTTGATGTCTAAAGGTAACGGTGTAAACTTTTTTTGTGTTTAATTCAGGTTTTAGGGTTGATATAATAAAAGTTAATTGCCAAAAATATTAAGTCCAAATTTTCATGATTTTATTAATAGAATAAATCTCGTGTTATTTATGAATCTGTTTAATTTGTTAAAGATAATATGATGATTATGATTTTTTATGAAAATTAATTGCTAATGTTATTAGTTAATTATGATTTTTTATCAAATTAGCCTTAAAATCTAAATTAATTAAGCACTAAAAAATTAATATTGTTATCTTCAAGTACCAAAATGTATAATATTTGTCAACTATAGATACCATATTGAAAAATAAACACAAGTATACATTGAAAAAATGTTAAATTCAACTTTTTTTTCTTTTTTTTTTCTATTTGGAGAAATATTATATGTTGGGATACATTATGAGAGGTCCCTCTATTAGGGACCTCGTCAAGTTAGTCCCTCTCCCATTAATTGAATCAAATTAATCAATTTTCTATTAAAAAGAATCAAATAAGGTAAAATTGAATAAAATTAATATTTAACTTTTAAAAAATATCATTTACTTGCTAACTGAATTAATATTTTTAAAGTTTTTATGGTTCTGTAAATGAAATATTTTGTTTGGAATTGAACTCCAAATGGCAAAAATAATTTTCAAGACATTTTTATACATTAAATGCTAACTCCATCACAAATTGGACTTATTTGATTTTCTTTAATGGTATAAAGACAAATTTAATCTATTTAATAATAGAGCGATTAATTTGATCTAATCTTTATAATATAAGGACCTCCCAATTACTTAACCGATGAAAAAGTCTTAAATATGGAGATTGAAACACATGTAGGCAGTAGACTGGTTGAAATTAGTCAAACTATGGAACAATAATATGGTTAATTTTAACCTTTTTTTTTTAAAGACACATCAAACTTTTCCTTTTTTCCCCAAAAGTTTGTGAAAAAGCATTTGAGTGCCTAAATTTTTTAATCTTTAGAGATAAAAGATTGTTTCGAGATCGAACTTGAGCAACTTCAACTAAAAATTTGAATATAAATTAATTTTTCATTTTATTTGTGATTTAATTGACACTTATTTAATGTAATGATAATTTTCATTGCTCAAATAGATTAAATTAATTTATTTCAAAAAAATAAACAAATATGATTTATTTAGGAAAAAAGAATATTTAATGACTTACCCTTATTTTTAAATAAAAAACTAATTAATATAAAAAATATAAATGACAAGATTAAAAACTTTCAAATACATCTCTATTAATTTTTAAAAATATAGATAAATTAAATATGGATCTTGGAACAACCTCTAGCTTATGGGCTATGGTAGGCTTAGAGTATTGACTTAAAATTACTCTCTTTTGGTACTAGGGCGAAAATTCGTATCATATTTATATCGTGTAATTTTATTATTTTTAAAATTATTAAATGTTAGTTAAGATAATCCGTACTTATTTTCAAAATCCAAAACACATTTGAAATTAAAAATAAATAAATAAAAATGTACTCCAATTTTGTGAAACATTCCCCACTTGAAATTAAATGTAAAGATGCATTTAGGGAATAGCATGTGAAAATTGATTGCCCCAAATCTCTTTCATCTAGAGACAACCTAATGCCTCTATGAAAAAATTTAGTCAAATTGCTTTAGGGTCCACCACTTTTGTGTGTTGATCTATGAAAAGAGTGAATGAAATGAAAATGCACCACAATTTATATACATATAGTGGCCTCAATGCCACCCACTCCATAATATTCCACTTTCCTTATCTTTTTTCATCTATAATTTGGTCTCTTCATACCTAATCTTACCATCACAATTAATTTTTGTTAATATCAAAAAGGGTAATTATACATTTTGGTACTTAAACTTTGCTTGAAGGTTTAATTTGGTACCTAAGCTTCTTTTTTTTTTGTCTAATTAGGTACCTAAATTTGGCTTTAAGGTTCAATTTGACATCTAAACATTTTTGGTCCAATTAGGTATTCGAATTTCATAGCTCAAATTGGTTTAAATAAGTCATTTACCATAAGTATTAATTTTTTTTCCAAAAAGCCAAGCTTAACTACCAATTTGAACCAAGAAACCAAGTTTAGGTATCTAATTGAACAAAAGAAAAAAACTTCTAGTACCTAAACTTTTTTTATCCAATTAGGTATTTGAACTTGGCATTTTGGTTCAATTTGGTACGTGAACTTGCCTGTATAGTTCAAATTGGTTCAAATAAGTTATTTACCGTAAGTATTAATTTGGACAAAAAAGTCAAGTTCACGTACCTAATCGGACCAAGAAAAAAAACTTTATGTACTAAATTGAACCTTAAAGTCAAGTTCAAGTACCTAATTAGACCAAAAAAGAACTTAGATACCAAATTGAACCTTCAAGCCAAGTTCAGGTACCAAAATGTATATTTACCCTAACTAAAATTAGGACCTATTTCTACATTAATTGGATTAGGAGTGGCAACAGTTCATAATTTGCCTCATCGATAGAAGTTTCTGGTTTTCCCCACTATACAAAGTGGAATTGGCTATAAAAAGCCATGTTGAGGGGACTGAGAAAGATCAGCCAAGCAACAGCCAGCCATGGGTGGAGGCAATGGCCAGAAATCAAGAATGGCTCGTGAGAAACACATGGAGAAAAACAAACCCACAAAGGGTAAACGTCTCTCTTTTTTTTTTTACATTTTAGTCCTTGAAAGTTTTACATAAAGTTTTAAAGTTGTGAGATTAGAGCTTTTAAAATGAGATGCTGTAGGTAGTCAGCTGGAATCAAACAAGAAAGCCATGACCATCCAGGTAAGGTTTTAAAATTTGAATGAAAAAAAGAGTTAAAAGGATCATGGAGGTCCTTGTGTTAGGAGTAAAATTGTATTTTGTTTTCTCTACTAAAAAATGGGTAAATTAATCACTATATTTTAGATCAAAAAGCAAATTAATCATTTCTATTAAAAATTTCATCAATTTGTATTGTTAAAAACCAGTATAGTTGACGGAAAAACCAGAAAGTGACACGTGTACAAGAACCATTTTTTAACAATGGAAATAGATAAAATTTTTAATAGAATAACCATTCTACTCTCTGGTTTAAGGGACTAATTTGCCCATCTTTTGAGTAGAATGAAAAAAATACAATTAACTCGTAGCATAAAGACCTTCATAGTACTTTTACCCTAAAAAAATTCCTAGTGACTAAAAACCAGGTTTCAATGTGATTTGATGGTGGGGTTGCATGCATGTAGTGCAAGGTTTGCATGCAGACATTCATATGCACCACATCAGAGGTGAAGTGCAAGGAACATGCTGAAGCAAAGCACCCAAAGTCTGATATCTTTGCTTGCTTCCCTCACCTTAAGAAATGAAATCAAGTTTGTGTATTTGTGTGATTGAATTTGAAGTTTGTGTTAAAAGTTGTTGCCAAGGTATTGGATTCCCACACAATTCATACTTGTTTTGTGCTATTATATATGGTATACTTGTTATATAACTTGTTGCGCGTCGGGATTCTATTATGTTTCAATACATTAATAATCACCGTTAAAATGCATAGAATTCATCTATGAATTATCAAAATTGTGGTTAAAACTATATTGAATAAAAATAGACACAAAAGCTATGATCCCAATATTAAACATATAACAACCACTTTATTAAAAATTTGTCGAAGAATAAATCTTAAGATAATATTGTTGGGATTGGTAGCCATGAATCCCAAAATAATTAGTTTATAGAGATTGTGAAACCGATATGAAGAATCCAAAAAGGATTGTTGAAGAATGACAATCTAAAAAAGGTTAAAATATAAAGACATGATTAATGACTGGAAATATATAGGTGAGGATAAAGTATAGGAGACCCCTTAGGTGAAAGGTCATGCCAACAACTCCACAACTAATTCCTAGTTTGATGGCATGATGATGGAGGATGTGGAAATCAAGAAGTTTGAAGTAAGAGTTATTGGTGCAAATAGTTGTAAGCGAAGGCGGTGCCAAGCGTTCGACAAATTTGACGAGGACTAAGAAGTAAGGCCAGATGTATAATAAAATTTATTATTTACAAAATAAACTAAAAAAAGAAAAAGAAGGAAAAGTTTGAATATGGTATAACCTTTGTTTGTGGGCTTTTTAAAAAATATTTTATTTAAAAAGTATTATTTTAATAAATAAATTTCATGTAATTTTTTTGAGTATTCATTTATTTATAAATTTATATGCATTTTTATTGAAAATTGAACTTTTAAATCATTTTTATTTTTTTAAAGTTTTTAATTTTGAATTTTTAAGAAGTAAAACTAAATTAAAAGAATGCGTAGTTGAGGACTAATTTTTTTTTAGAATTAGGACTAAATTGATAGAATCTATAAACATTGGAGTGCTAAGTTTATTATAATACCAATAAAAAATATTAAATTTTGATAACATTAATAAGTGAAATAAAAAAATTTAAAACTAAGTAACCAAAACAGAAACACGCTAATAGTTGGGTAATTGTTTTTATAATTTACGCTAAAATTATTCATTCTTTTTCCCAATTTGATTAAAAAGAAATAGTAAAAGGACCAATCTAACAAAAGGTGCTATTATAAACATTCATAATTATTTTAAATCTAGATGCAATTCCTAGATAACTTCTACCCTTTACCCGTTACGGAAGAAAAAATAAAATGAAAAATTGTACTACTAAACTCCCAATTCAAGCACCAATAAATCAACAATCTTACCCTTAGTTCACTTTTAATATTTCAACATGCATTCTAATTTACGTTTTTTTATTAAAGTAAGGTTTTGAAATGGTTATTTATGTGCCAATAACAGTGACTACTTCGGTCATCACTGCGAAAGACAATTTACTTATCATACTTGAAGTTGACTATTTTTAAAATAAAATTTATGGGTTATGATCGATGCTGATATTGTGGAAGTATTTAAGCCTACCAATGAAGAAAAATTCATTTGGAGAAACACATCTTGAAGATTGGATTAGATCGGACCAACAATCAAGCAATCGGATCCCTTGGATTGTGGAGATTGGATCGAGATAATATTAAAGACATATCTCCCAACAATTCACTTTAAATTAGTCTTTATTAGTATTGTATCTTGCTATTTTAGTTGTTGTTTAATAGGGATTGGATTGTAATTATCTCTAGTATGTTAGCAAATCTCGAAAACTCTTATATATTGGAAGACTTGTATAAGCTTTGTAAGAGAGTAATAAGAGCACATATTTGTTTATTGTGGAACTATTTTTCAGAGTGGATTTGAGAGAATAAACACATTTTGAGTTCTCAAGGAGAGTTAGAAGTGAGTGATTTAGGTCTTTGGTTAAAAAAGTAAGGTTGCTATACTAGCGTGTGATAGAACTTGAATCACTTTTTGTATTGAGTTGAAAGATAATAAATTTACTTATTGAGTTAAAACTTCATATACATAAAAACACTGAACTGCATATTATTTCCATTCAATAATCTATTTTCTAAAAAATTATCAACTGTTCATTTCAACCGTTTCCACAATGGCTAAACAAAGTATGTCATGATGATTAAAGTCATAAACAATATTAAAACGAGATTAGTATAATGCCCAAACTAAAAGTAAAAAATAATTATGGGTTTAAAAAAGCCAATCTTTTTTTTTTTGCCAATTGGGTGGGATTTATTATCCTTGGGCCTTGTTCGACAAGATTTAAAAGAGATGTAACCTCGTAATAGTGCAAAGCAAGCACTCTACCATATGAGCTATACCCCCTTTTATTGCCATTACAACTCTAGATACAAGATTGAGTATTTCCAATCAGTGTTAAAAGGCAAGCAAATGGTGGCATGAAACAATGAAAGCAAAGTGCATGGGCAATTGACACAAAACAAAGAGCTGAAAAATAGTTCCACAGTTTAAAAGGTGTACTTGATTAGGTGGAAAATTGAAGAGATGATCTTTTCCATCCTAATGGATAAACCAATTCTTTCAAATTAAAATAATGAGAGGAGAGAAATAACTTAATCTTGGAGGTGCAGGGAATTGAACCCTATGCCTCTCACAAAGAAAGCACTCTATCATATGAGCTACACCCGCTTCTAGTGTCAACCATTTCAAATCAGAACTTAAAACTATAGTTTTTAGTTTGGATAAACTACACTTGTAGTCATCTAATTATTGTAAATTTTTTGTTTTAGTTACCCAATTATAAAAAGTTACAAATGGTCACCTTACTATTTGATTTTTTTTTTCTTTTTTGGTCACCAGCCGTTAAATGGGTGATGGAAAGATGACATGATAACAATAACTTTAACCCTCAAAATTTATACATTATGTCAATTTGGTTTTTATTCTAAAATACTTAACCATCAACGTTTACCTTTCACCTAAAATGCTAAAAAAAAAACAATTCTATCAACTAAATTTGATTGAAAATATACCAAAAATTAAAACACCCGAAAACTCCAAGATAATAATTTTTACATTTTCTCATTCTCTTAAAATTAACCTTCAATGTCACAAAAAAAGAAAAAGAAAAGAAAAAGTAAAACTCAAAAAAAAAGAGAGAGAGACCAAA
The DNA here is from genome assembly GCF_007990345.1 of Gossypium hirsutum. Taxonomy (NCBI): domain Eukaryota; kingdom Viridiplantae; phylum Streptophyta; class Magnoliopsida; order Malvales; family Malvaceae; genus Gossypium; species Gossypium hirsutum. Next base: position 2,482,252 of record NC_053429.1, read on the forward strand.
TTACACAATATGTAAATGTTGAGAGTTAATTCTTTTGGAATGAAGATTAAACTGATATAATGTATAAATGTTGAGGGTTAAAATTACAATTCTGTCAATTTTAAAAGTTGTCAAGTTATCTTCCCGTTAATAATTTAACAGCTGGTAACAAAAAATTAAATAATTGAGTGACCATTTTGTATCTTTTCATAATTAAATGACAAAAAAAAATTCTGATACTCATCAATTTTAATCAAAATCTTAAAACTTGATCGATTATAATCCAAATACAAATGGGACCCAAATAGGTTTATCCATAAAAACAGTAACTTAAATCTATTCAATCCAAACTTTCAATTTACCTAAACCCAAATAATTAAAACTCATCAAAGGTTCAAAAGCATTGATGATGATTAAACTTATATGAGGTTAGCAACACCCAAACTGATTTTTTTAATGGGTTTAAAAGTTAAAAACCCAATATTTTTCAGCCAATTGGATGGGCTTATTCCATGGTCCAAACAACAAATGTTTCACTAAAAACATGAGGGTTAAAAATTTATATTTGCAAATTGAAGGTGTGGGGAATCACCTTTCACATGCAAAACAAGCACCCTACCTTATGATATGAGCTACAAACCCTTTATTGTCATTACAACTCTAGATATCAATTAGATTGGTTATTTTCGATAGATATCTAAACTTAAAAACTGTAAATTAATTTAATATTTTTGTATGTACTTAATTAATTCTGTTAAAATACGTTTATATGACACTAATGATTAATATTATTGTGATACGTGGTAGATTCACAATTAAATTCATCCAAATACGCGAGAAAAATAGTTTAAAAATAAAAGAAAAAGGCAAAGTAAGTGCATGGCAATTGTCACAAAACAAAGAGCTTAAAGAGATGTTCCATTACCATACTCTCAAAACGTGCCCCAACGGCTCGCATTCCACCACACACACACTCTCATCTTTTTGCTGCATTAAATTCCCCCTTCATTCATCCATCCGTTCATCTCTGCAACAACAACCACCATTGTTTATATCAATGGCAATTACTCTCCTTCTCTCTATCCCCCTACTCCCGTTATACACCCTACAATGAAAATTCACATGCTTTCTTTTATTACTTCAGTTACCCCTCCATTAAAACCCTTCCACAATATTTAATACGTTCTATCTACATGTCTTAAAAGCCATAGCATCGGCTATTCGTAGGCACTAAACACTATTCGCCCACCCCCTAAGCCCCCTACTCCTTATCTCCACTCATTTCCTTTTTTAGTTTTAAAATGGGCTGAATTTTGATAGGTTTTTCTCAGAGGGGGGTGTAATTGCAAAAAACACAAAATTACACACTTCTTTTTTTTTTTATTATCATTATGAAGGTTTCTGAGATTTGGGTTTGCTGCTTTCTGGTTGCCACTGCTTTGCTTGTCTTTATCTTCTTCAACGGCTCTTCTTTCCCTAGTAAATGTCTTTAAAACTTTTGTTATTATATTTAGTTTGAAAATGTCAGTGTTTATGTCTTTTTATCACTTATGATTTGGTTGATAATATTATCAAAATCAGTCCCTAACTTTGATTTTGATTTGGTTTTATTGAACCTAGAGTGTTCTATGAACTTTCTGATATAGCTGAACATGGGGTGCTTCCCAATTTGCTGAAAGTGACCTTAAAACAGAATCCTGTTTCTTCTTGTCTTGTTGTATATGCCAATAATTTCAGTCAACTGTCTCAAATTCATGATTATGAAATCTGTTTTGACCTCCCGTATTTGTCCATTTTCATGACAAAAATATGTAGTTTTGTTTCAATTAATCTGCCGACAGTGTTTCATCCTTCATAATGTTCTTACTATGGTTCATCTTACATGTATGTATATATTATCGTAGGAATCTATATATGTGTTGAGGGGATTGGCTCTAAGTTTTTGAAGTGTGATCCCTTGAATAGCTGATTGGACTTTCAGACAGTGGGTTATTATACTTGGGGTGTCTATGTTCAATTTTAGTTTTGAGTTTTGTCTCTCAACTTCGAAGAGAACCCAAAAGGGTTATAAAATTTGATCGGAAGTACTTAATCCATCAAGAGAATGTTTTAGCATTTCGGCCTTAGGGGTTTGAACTCATGCCCCTTACCAATGCCATATAAGGGCATGGGTTAGAACCCATCAAGGCCAAAATGCTAAACATTTTCTTGGTGGATCAGGGTTTAACTAAACTCCATGATCCTATCAAGGGCTCTTCACGAAGTTAGGAGATAAAAACCCAGAGCTAAAATCAAGCATAGACATCTTGAGAACAATACATTTGTTAAGAGTCCAAGATTGGCCCCTCAAAAATATGCATGTATATATTATTGTAGGAACCACTGATTCTATATGTGTTAGTAGTTACCAGCTTGTTAAATCTCTTTTCAGATATGGAGTTTACCCAAAATGGTGATGTTATGAGTGTAACAAGAGCAAGTAGGAAGCTGAAGGTACACATTCACTACATGTCCAAAATATCAAGTGTAGAACTTTTGTTCTTTTTGAGACATGTTTTTCCTTCTGGAATTGCAGGGGAATGGCTATGATCCGACCGCTGTAGACCTAGAAGATTACAGGCATCGTATTGATCCGGTTCCGAGCTCAAAGGCATCAATAAAGCCTGGTCCTATTGAGCATGGTACTCCCCTTAATCCATACATACCAAAACCACCCTCGCCACCAAATCATCCCAAAAGTGATAATGGTTCCACTTAGCCATCATCTAAATCCAGACTATAACTTCAAGTTGCTTATGTATGAATGTGTTTTGTCATGAAATAACAACCTTATTTATATGTTTTTCTAAGTGTTTTTGTGTTCTCATTGCTCATAATTATCATATCCAACTAACAATAACAAGACAATAGAAAAACAGTGTTTTAACATCTACTAACTGATGCCACTCCCCCAATTTGGTGCTTGGTCAAAGACAACTTGAGAGATCAAATGTTTATCTTCCATTTCTTACAGAATAACAAACAATTGACATCTGTGCTACTTGTCTGCTTGGTGTCATCTCTTACTAGCTATCAATGTGCCATTATCAGCATAGCTTTGAAAATGAAATATTGTCTCTTTGTTGTAACAATAAGACCCCATCATGATAAATGCACCAATATGTCCTTCACTAAAGATATTTCAGTAAAATTACTATGAATGTTTCCAGTTCAAAATTTCATCCTTTTCTACAATTAAAAATAAACAAGGCTTATGAATATACATGGTATATTTTACGTGTGCCTCATGCTTATGCACATAAATCAATTTTAACAATAGAACTATTCCTTATAGTACTTTTTTGTCTGGTTTTTTTATTAAGCTTTACTAAATAGTGTTCATATGTACTTCGAACTATATTCTTTAACTATCATAATGTTTTACTTTGAATGTTCTGTTTTTTTTAAGGACAAAACCTACTCTTTTGCTTCATAAACTTATGCAAATGCATCTAAGCAATTAAAAGTATTGAATGCAATCATTACATAAAATCATGAACCCATGTTAGTATTTTGTATTACTTGATGTCACTTTCTTTACCATGCAAACTTTCTCTTCTTTTTTTTTTCTTGTTTTTATTTCTCGGACAAGGTAAAAAGTAAAAAGGATGGTAACTGGTTTTCAACTGGTAAAATCTTGGGGTAATTTTACAGGGACCGTAGAAATTTTCCTCTCTGGACAGGCTCTAGAAAATACAATGAATGATGAAAATTTATCAAAATTTCAACTAGTGGCAGAGGCATCGAATACAATCATTGAGAAACACTGTGACATCCCATGCTCTAACACTTTAAATATTGGATTTTTATTTAATAAATTGTCAGCTTGTAGCTTTATTTTCGAGTTAATGTGATATTCTGGCATAAGATTTCATTTAGAATATTATTTTAAGTCAATAATTTTAGATTTTTAACAATGTTAAATTTCGAAATATAATTTAATACCATTGTTTTAGTTAATTTTACATTTTATTGGTTATGTGATATTTTTTTTACAATTTTATACCTATTTCTAATGACTTCCATTCATCTAACTTAAATAAAAATAAAATAAAATAATAATTAATAAATCAAATTCTCTCCTTATTTAATATATTCTCCAAGTTGATCAATCAAACAATAAATTCTTTAATTCCGACTAAATGTACCAAATAGGGTAATATACAGTCTGAAAAGTGGAAAGGCTTGGGTAAGTTTAATAAAATATAGGCTCGAAAAATAGATTTTAACAAAAAAAATAATGTCTGTTTTTTAAACGAGTTTGACCTAGGGTAAGTTTTTTTTTGATCCGACCCAAATTTGCAAAAAGATAAAATATTGTTTTGCCATTGATTTCACGCTGTTTTGCTACTGTTTTACTATTATATTGCTACTATTTTGTTGTTAGTGTTTGGATATTGTATAACTCTTGTTTTATTGTTAATTCTGCAATTATTTTAGAAGTATTTACTTGCTAAGTTGCACCTTAGAGTTATATAATTATAAAGACTTTTTTAAAATTTATTTTCAATTTGTTGAAAAATATTTATTCTAATGTTTTTAATGTATTTGGTGTATTATATTTTTTGATTTTATTTTTATATAAAAAGTTAATACTGACGAGCCAAGTCGAGCTCGGGTTTTAAAATTTTTATCTAAGGCGAATTTTGACAAAATTTTAGACTCGTTTTTCAGGCTGGGGCCTAAAATTTTACCTCAACCTAACCTATTATCAATTCTAATAATGTCACATAATTAAGTAATCTCACGTTCCAGTAACTCAATTATCATAATAAACTATAATTTCACAAACTAAACTTTTAACACGTATGATTATACATTAATCACCGATATATAAAATCATACACCGAATATGTATTAAATATAAATCTTTAAATAATAAACCATTGATTTTAGATAGTTTTTTGCCTGGTGTATGCTTTGAGTATCACAATGAGTTGTGCCCTTTGAGCCAGTAGCAGGCAAAACTACCACAAAACAAGCACAAAAACATGGATGGAAACAAGAATAATGGTTCCCACCCCCCATTGACCCTAAAGCTAACCAGCACAAATAGAAAAGTGGTTTTCAGTTGGTGACCAAATTTCACAACCTAACTGTATTTTATATATATATATATCACCCAGCTTCATTGACAATAACACACAAAAAAGTCACTTATTTTCTTCTTCCTCAAGTTAATTCCATTATCCTTAACTATTTTCTTTTCATATTATCTAAATTCTTAGTTAAAGTAATTGAATATCTCAAAAAAAAACTAATTGGTTAAATAGGTCGTTTTAAAAGGGAGTGTGTAAAAATACGTTCAGCTAGACAAACTTTTACATTCTCTTTTAAAAAACGACTTATTTCCTTAAATTTTCAAAAAAGCTGAACTATTTGATGTATTATCATTTTCTTTTACATATATGATTAATTTAGCTCAAATGCGGGAAAAATAAACTAAAGTGACTGTTGTTTTTACTTTCAGTGTGGAAAGTATAGATATTATAGTCACTAAAGCAAATGGGACCAAACAAAAATCATGTTCAGCTACCACATGTTTGTGGGGGTGTTTTTAAGAAAACACTGATTAAATAAAAGGTAAATCGATAAATTTAGTATTTAATATTTATATATTTTTTAATTAATTTGGTTCTTATTTTTTTAATTAAATTTTGTTATTAATTTTTCAAAAGAGTAAAATTGTTTTTTATAGAATTAAAATATTAATTTTTTTATAATGTTGGTGTGGCATCCTGCATAACAGTTATATGTATTTCATATTGACATGTTATTATTTGTATTATATGTCACGTAAACAAATAATTTAAAAATTATAAAAATATTCAAAAAAAATAAAAATGCCACTTCATGTTGACATGAATTGAAATGCAAGCTAACATGTTTAAAAATTTAATATTTTAGCTAGTATTTTCGTTTAAAAAAATAACAATTCGATTTTTTTTAAGAGGTTGAAAGTTAAATTCAGCTAAAATAATAATGACCAAATTGATAGAAATTATAAATACTAAAGATTAAATTTATTATTATATCTAAATAAAAGAAAAAGGTTAATTACTTTAAATCCAATTATAAAATGAAGTGATACTCAAGGCAAGGATGTTTTCATCATTTATTAATAAAACCCATAAGCTGTCTCAGTCAATCGTTGTCTAAATTTTCTTTACTCAATTCATGTTTGATAATTTTCCCATTAAAATGCAAGAAAGAGTGGTTTTTTTTTCCTAAATTTCTTTGAAACCAAACAAACCTCTAGGAAAACTACCATCAAAACCCTTATATTACACTTTACTCTCTTTTAAAAAATGGACAAATTAGTTCCTATATATTAGATCAAACAGTAAACTGGTTATTCCGTTAAAAATTTCATCTATTTCTACTGTTAAAAACTGATCATTGCACATCAGAATGAGATACATGTGGCACGCCATTTATAACTGTATGGTTATTCTATTGGCTATATTAGTTTTTAACAATAGAAATGAATGAAATATTTAATAAAAAAGATCAATTTGCTCTTTAAGCTAACGTACAAAGACTAATCAGTCTATTTTTTAAGTAAAAGAGAACAAAATATAATTTAACTCTTAGTATAAGACCTTAATGGTACTTTTACAGCCTTTGATTTGTTTTTTTTCCTGAAAATTTCATTATAAATTATGATCATATCTATTTTTTACACAATATTTAGATATACCCATAGCCCCTCTCAACCCATAAATAAGAGGATAATATGCTTCAACGCACTCGAACTATGTCCTTCTGTACTGAAAATAATATCCGTATCAATTAAATTAAGACTCAATCGACAAAAATCTTTTCATTTGTTAAAAAACTATAATCATGTTTTAACTGATGTTTTAGTTAAATGGTCGTGTTAGATTGTCCTTAAATATTTCTAAATCATTGAACCACCATTGGAGTTAACTTCAATTATGGGTTTCAATCTAATAGGATTTCAATAAATTATAGCTGAATTTTTTTAAAAGAAAAAGGGAAATTCAAACATTTTGTGCTTCTATTTCAAGCAAAAAGACAGACAGAGAGACAAACTAGTCTGGTTTTGGTATGAAATTTGGGATTTTATTTTGATACTCCCTGATTAAAACTGACACAAAAGTTGAAGTACTCTCTGCCATGTTTATCCATTTGGTTCAATTACCTTTTCTTTTTTCTCCTTTTGGTTTAATTTTGATTTTAGTCCTATTATGTTTGCCAAAATCAGAGTATTCATTGTGCTCTTTAAAGAGAGAAACAACCCGCATAAAATATGTTATTTTTTCGTGATAAGAGATTTAACCTCTAACCACATATTTAACCGTTATATTTTAATTTGATATAATTTAATATTATGCTTTTATAATAATATTAGTATGTCCAAATTGATAATTTCGAGTTATTATCATTATAGCGATAATGTGATTTTTTTTACTGTTATTCAATTACTTAGAGCTACGTGGAAATCCAATCAGCCATATTTAACTAAAGAAAATTTTACACCTCAACTCAAGACTATTTTTAAAATGAAATTACACATCATCGCTTTAACAACAATTAACGATGTTGCCAAATTAAAATAGAAATAACAAATCTCGAATTTTAACATACTTAGAGGGGCTAAAACCAAAATTAGAACTTAATTTTTCTTTTTCTCCATCTCATAATCAATTCACAATTCAACCATTTGATTTAGTCCAATTCAAATAACACTGCTTCAAACCTTATAATCCTACAAACTTGAGAAATAAAGAGAGTTGGTCGATGTGGGACAAATGAGGGGAAATGGCAAGAATCCATTTATCATAAAGCAAAGGAGAAAGACATGGACAGTATGGGACGAAGCATCATAGAAAATGACCAATGCTTTTGGCTTAAACCATAATAACCTATGAGGTGTTGTGCTTTTCTTTATGTTGTGAAGTGGGGGCAATTTTTTTAGCCCTTCTCTTCTTTCCATTTTGCATTACCAATGCAACAGTGCTTATATATCAACTTATGATTTACGACTACATCATTACAATCAATTATTACAAGCATTTATTTAAATAATTAACTCAATTAAATTTAATAGATTTATTTATATATAATTTACGCAAATAAAACTTAAATTTCATATCATTCAAACTAAATTAGACATCAATATCTTATTGGAAGAATGATTGCTTAGTCATGAGTAATGTTTGCTAAAGAAATTTCTTTTGTCTATCATATTGCATAATTATTAGTTACTCCCCATTACTTAATGAATAATTTGTTTGAAGTGACTAATTAGTCGTTAAAAAGAATAATCAATCCATTTATTATAACTTTTCGTTTTTACAAAAAAACATTAATTTGTTTATATATATTTTTTAACAATTTCATTATACGTTCTGATCATATTTATTCTTTTTAATATAATATTTAAAACTACCCATAATTTCTCCTCAACTCATAAATAAGAGGGTCACGCGTTTCAGCCACTCAAACTTACATCCTCTTGTATAGACAACAATGTTCATATCAATTGAGCTGATGTCAATAAGATAAAAAAGCACTATTTTTTAACTCAATAGATTAATATATATATTTTTAAAAAAAACCCACCTCACTATTTTTTTTTTGGGGTGACAATAACCTTAGAAAAGTGATATATGTTTAGGAAATTGAGTGCTAGAGAAGGAAAGTGTGTTTTGAGGGGTGGTGGGTGGTCCTATAATGGAATTTGTAACATTGAGAGCATAGAAGCATGTGTAGGTGTCTCAAAAATATGGTTCTGATTTTGGAGGGGGGGGGTGCTCTCTTTAATTTTCCTTTTTGTATGTAGTTCATCGAATCAAATTTGTTTTTCATGGTAGATTCTTTGAGTGATGCATAAACATAAAAACTTTAGGACCACGGGAGAAAAAAACAACTGAGTTAATTGGTTAAGGGTGGGTTTAGATAGATGGTTGGGTATGATACGATAGCCTTAGTTTATTTTCGTCTCACGTTACGGTATTGCTAAAGTATCTAATTTCACTATCACCGTTGTTTTTACACTAATTACAAGTAAACATACCACCTGCCCAAACCTATCCTAAATGTGTTACGAACTTGATCTAATGTAAAAAATATTTGTTGGATTAAACATACCACCTGCCCAAACCTATCCTAAATGTGTTACGAACTTGATCTAATGTAAAAAATATTTGTTGGATTAAATCTAGTGAAGAGTTTTATGTCATTTAAACAAAGATTAAGATCTGAGTTATGTATCAATAAGTATTGAGTGCATGGGTGACGGGAGAGGGCAAGTAAGAATTCTGACCCTCTTAAAATTGAAAATTTACATTTTTTTTTCTCTTTAAAGTGTATAAAATCATAAATTAATAATGGTAACATTACATTTTGACCTCTAAAAAATGTTAAGATTTTAATTTAGTTATTTAAAAAATTATAAAGATATTAATTAATACAATGGTGAAATTTCATGTTAAGGCTTATCAAAAATTATAACTTAATTCAACCCCTAATTTTTTTTTTGGCTTCACTCCTGGTTGGATGTAATAATAAAAGACATTGCATTCTCAAAGGAGACCGCAAGTTCAAATATTAGAGATGACACTGTTAGAAGGGGACAATCTAGAAAAAATAGATTCAAGTTTTATAAATATAGTAAACATCACACTGAAAACTTTACTCTCAATTTAAAATTTTGACTTAATTGTTAATTCAGTTAAAACCTAATGTAATTATCTGTTATACTTAACGTCAATAATGGTAATAGAAATTATTATAAAGCAGTAAAAAAAAAGAACAAAAAGATTTTACTTAAAAAACCCTTATCGAGAAAACCCACAAGGAGAGGAAGAAAAATTCACTAATGTTGGAAAACAAATAATACAAAAGGAGTTCGAATGCACCTATTTTAAGTGTTAAATAACTCTGTTATAATAAATATTTAATAGGAGAAGTATAATTCTATACAGATTTAACTTGTGCGGCATGCTCTTTCGCCCTCATAGATCCCCTATTTTACCTCTCTATTTTATTTTATTTTACACAACTATAATATTATCGAATATGAAAAAAAAATTATGCTAATAAACTAATCTACATTTTTATTACATTTCAATCAATTTTAATTTGCATCAAAATAAAATAAGAAAATAAGAAAATAATTTTTTTTTAAGTACAACTCAAAGGTTTAAAAGAGACTTCACAAAAATTAATACTTTAAAAGTGTTATTTGGTCATTAATGATTTATTAGGATTGATATGATCAAACAAGATACATTCAAAAAAGCATAGATAAAGTTGAATGATTTTTTTAAATCATTAAATTATCTCTAATTTATTTTCTATATGTATCTATATATATTATACGAATATCTAAAACTATTTAAGTTAGGATCTTGACTCGATTAAGTAATGAACAAGAAAATAGCGGAATAAATTGAGAAATTGAACACACAAATTTAACGTGGAAAAACCCCTCCAAAGAGGATAAAAAACCACGGGCAAAGATAATTTTACTACAATGGCAAAAGAACGAAGAGTACAAAAGATGGAGATAAAAACTAAACCCCGAAAACCCGAAAACAAAGAACCCACAAAACGTAAATACAAAATTCTCTAAATGTGTTATGAGTTCTAATATCTAATGGGTGTGTTTTCTAAGGTTGTAAAAGAGCCTATTTATAGGCTAAATTCATAGATCAAATAATAATAAGATAATCTAAACTAATCAGTATTTGATTGAAATAGGTAAACAGAGTTTAACATAAATGTTATTTTTCAAATTTGACTGAAAATAGGAGTCATATTTAACAAATCTCCACCTTGACTCATATTTCCACAACGCCATTTTTGCCAAAGCCCGCCACAAGCCTATCTTGAACTATACAGGGAATTAACTGAGTCGAATTTGTGCTTAGAAACTGGAAGACTTCTAGCCTTCGACTTGTACACTGCCAAATTAAAACTAACCCGGGTCTGATTTTCACGAACACAGTGCCCTAACTTTTCAAAACCTGCATCCAAAAGAGAACCTCTTTTCAACGAAATAGTCATACATTTTTCCCTCCTATGACCAAGTTGCTTCCGCTCCAAACAAGTTGACTTCAACTCCGTAACGGACGAGGGAAGTCCGATTTCACCGGTCACTGTATAACCTTCTAGAATATAAAGACTGCCGGTTCTTTTACCTTTTAACAAAACGAGAGCTCCATGAAATACTTTAATGCCTCTCGTCTCGATGTTGATTTTGCATCCTTTCAAGTCTAAAATACTTAAGGAGATGAGATTCTTTCGTAAATCAGGTACATACCTGACATCTGAGAGTGTCTTAATCGTCCCATCGTGCATCTTAATTTTAATAGTACCAATACCATTTACCTTACTATATGAATCGTTTCCCATGCGCACAACTCCACCTTCAATCAAACTGTATGTGGAGAACAATTTTCTATCAGGACACATGTGGAAAGAACATCCTGAATCTAAGATCCACTCGGACGTGAGCTTGGTGTTATCGCTTGTTGACACTAACAAGAAATCATCGCCATTTTCATCGGTCAAATTAGCACCAGCTACATCTTCCTCGTTACTCTTAGCAGCTTTTTTTTCGCAGTTTATAACAATCTGCTTCGACATGACCTAACTTTTTACAATAGCGACACCTTTTATCTCGTTTCTTTGATGCTACCAAAACGGAAGCTTGCCTATCTGTCTTGCTATCCAAATGAAGCTCATTGTCGAGTTTGTCTCTACTCAACAAATGACCCTTCACATCTTCGAACGAGAGTTTGTCTCTGCCATAAATCAGGGTCTCCTTGAAAGACTTGTATGAAGGGGGTAAAGAGCACAATAATAGCATAACCTGATCTTCATTGTCAATATAAACCTCAACATTCTTTAAATCATTTAAAAGAGTAAATTGACTGATGTGACCTCTAAGAAGCTCACCTTTGTTCATGCGAAACGTAAATAGACGTTGTTTCAACACTAAACGATTAGCCAAAGACTTAGTCGCATAAAGAGTTTCTAACCTTTTCCACAAGGCGGATGAAGTCTTCTCCATCAATACCTCCTGCAATATCGTATTCGCGAGGCACAACTGGATTGCAGACAAAGCCTTTTCATCAAGCTCTTCCCATTCTGTTTTATTTAGATTCTCAGGCTTTTTCCCAGTAACAACCTTTTTCAAACCGGATTGAGCTAGAATTGTCATCATTCGAACTTGCCACAGATTGAAATTTGTCTCACCATCGAACTTCTCAATTTCAAACCTTGTTGCTTCCATCTCTGAACGGGCTAATTTATGAAAATTGAACTAGCTCTGATACCACTTGTTAGGATCTCGACCCGATTAAGTAACGAACAAGAAAATAGCAGAATAAATTGAGAAATTGAACACACAAATTTAACGTGGAAAAACCCCTCCAAAGAGGATAAAAAACCACGGGCAAAGATAATTTTACTATAATGGCAAAAGAACGAAGAGTACAAAAGATGGAGATAAAAACTAAACCCCGAAAACCCAAAAACAAAGAACCCACAAAACGTAAACATAAAATTCTCTAAATGTGTTATGAGTTCTAATCTCTAAATATATTTATTAAAAGTTTATATAAAAAAAACTAAATGAATGTTTGATTGAAATGATAAAAATTAAATGTTTAAAATTTATTAAGTAATTTGTTAAAATCTCGCAATGATTGAATTTTTATTGAGTTTATATAAAAATATAAATAGTTAATTGCACAAAACATCTTAAAACTATAATCCTTATTGTAAATTGGTTCGCAAATTTCATAATATTCTAATTAAATTCTTAAATTATCGATATTATATCAATCACGTCTTTTTGTTATTTAAATCATTAAATGACACATCAATCTTATGTAGCTAACTTTAAAAAAATAAAGAAAAGATTTTTCAATGATCCATCTTTACGGTATTCATTTTTAAAAAAAAATTCATTTTAAACTAAGTTATATAACATCCAACGTGTTGTTTATTAGTTAAATTAACAATTTTAATAATGGAAAAATCTATCTGACATAACATCAATAATTTAGAGATATTATTAAAATAATTTAAAGTTTAAGGACTAATTTAAAACGAAAGTCTGTACAATTAAATCGAATACAAAATATTTATAATAATATAACTAATTTTATATATAAAATAATAATTTAATAATTTTTCAACTAAATTAATGTTGTATTGATTATTAATTTGGATGGGGTTTATTGCGTAAGCCTAACGTCTCCGCCAACATTTCACAGTCACGAAGAAATAAAATATGCAAACGTGACGTAATAGTTGGTCTAATTTTAATTTTTTATTATATTAAAAATTTGGAATTTAATTTTTTTATTCTAATTTTTAAAATATTATTAGTAAGTCAGACTAATGAAAGTATAGTTTCTGTAGTAAAAAATTAAGATGTTATTTAATAATATAATTAGCTCGATTATTGATTGAGTGTTAGTTTGATTGACATGGATATTATTGTTAGTGCAGAAAAACGTGAGTTCAAGTGCACTGAAATGTATTATTCTCTTATTTATAGGTTCGGGAAAATCTTTAGATTCCATATAAGTGATGAAATATTATTATCAAATTTCTTAAATTAGTCCCTCCATGTAAAAAAATTCAGTTTTATTTGTTAATAACCCTGAATTAATCCCTCTAGATTTTTTGATCTAACATATAAAAATTAATTTATCTATTTTCTAGATAAAATACAATTCGACTCTTAATATACAGTAACTTCTATGATACTTTTAACATAATAAAAGGACTAAAACCATAATTATACCCCGACCATCCTTTAATCCGATTTCATTACCTTTTTACTCCTATTTTAATCCCCCAAAACCAACTTCCACGTGTAAAACCTTATTCCAAAATTACCCTCACCTACACACGTTGCTACTTCCTCACGCGAGTACAGTACTCTCTCTCTCTCTCCGTCAATTTTTTTTTAAAAAAGGGAAATTAAAAATTGTGAGTTAATAAAAAATATATAAATTATATATTTATTCATATAGTCTCAATGGCAACGTCCTAAGCACAAAAATGCCTAGTACGACCGTTATACTCTCAAATCTCGACTACACAACAGTCCCCCACTTTCACTTTCTCTCTCGCCGCCGGCAACGGTCGTTTTTTCCGGCTCTTTTATTTGTTTTCCTTTCGAAAAATTTGTTCTTTAAAGGTTTTAAAAAGGAAAAAAATCTATTAATCTCTGGAAAGTTGTTTTAATTAACTCTAATCTAATCTCTGATTTTTCCTTTTTAAATTTTTTTTTTGGAAGTGATTTTTTGGGAGGTCTTTTAATAGATACGGTTAGGGTTTGGGTAGAATTAAAGAATCTGGGGGAGAATTGAATTTTTGTGAGTGCACGCAAATATGGTAACTGCAGTATCCGCTACGGTAATCTCTAAACGGAACGGGGGAGGACCAAGGCCACGGTCACAGCCACAACCACGGCCACGGCAACGGCCTCCGTTATTACCTTCCGACCCCGACAATGCCATCGTTCCACGAAGTCTAAAATTTCGAGAAGTTACTTCCCGTTATTTGTCCACGTCATCATCGTCTAATTCGTCCACGTCTTCGTCTTCGTCTTCGTCTTCCGGAGCTTACACTAAAAGGTGTCCGTCGCCGTCTGTTTCGAGGACTCCTACTGTTACAACGCCATCGGTTGTCAAGAGGTCACAATCAGTGGAACGGAGGCGGGCGGTGACGCCGCGGTCTTATAATTCTACGGATTTGAGCGGTGATAACAACAGGAAAAGCAACGGCGAAGTATCAGCTGCTCAGAAATTGCTTTTCACTTCGACGAGAAGCTTGTCCGTTTCGTTTCAGGGAGAGTCGTTTTCGTATCAGTTTAGCAAAGCTAAACCATCTCCATCTCCATCTCCAACCGCTACGAGAAAAGGAACGCCGGAGAGGCGGAAGCCGGCGGAGACAACGACTGCGGTAAAAGGAACGGTTCAAACGGAGAATTCAAAGACGGAGCGGTGGCCAGCGAGGATAAAGCAACCGGACTCCATGGCTAGAAGCGTGGATTGCACCGACGAGAGGAAGAGATTAAACGGATCTGTTAACGGCAATGTAGTTAGGGCACTACAAAATTCCATGGTCGGTAATAGAGATTTAATGGCCGTTGGATCTGAGGCTCAATCTGATCACACGGCTTCTGATACTGAAAGTGTTTCCTCTGCTAGTACTTCAGGTGCTCTAGACAGTCCTTGTAACGGTAACGGAGACGTTAACCGTGGGCGACGGGGGATAATTGTCCCGGCTCGGTTCTGGCATGAGACAGCTACTCGTTCACGCCGCTCCGATTCGGACTCGCCGGTTTCTAGGAAAAATACGGCACCGTCTAAGCTAATTGCACCGGATAAGTTTAGAATTGATAGTCCTTCGTCATCCCCGAAAGGTGTAATGAACAGCAGAGGACAGCTATCGCCAATTCGTGGTCCTGTTCGGCCTGCATCACCGAGTAAGCTTGCAGCGTCCTTGACTTCGTCTCCTATGAGGGGAATGAGTCCCTCTAGAGTGAGGAATGGGTTGGGTGGTAGTTTCATAAATACGCCGTCGATTTTGAGCTTTTCTGGTGATGTTATTAAGATGGGTAAGATTGGGGAGAACAAGGTTTCGAATGCTCATTTGCTGAGGCTACTTTATAATCGGTTGTTGCAGTGGCGATTTGTTAATGCTAGAGCAGATGCTGTTTTGTCTTCCCAGAGGTCTAACGCAGAGGTATGGCTCTCTCTTCTTGCGTTGGGCCATTATAGTTGCTTGATTTATGGTACCATGCTTCAATTTTGCATGCCTTACTATACCACTCTTTGGAAATGGTAGCATACCTTTACCGGTAAAGGATTATAACTAGGATTTGTGTTATGGGAGGTTCAGCAAAACGTCATAGATCTTTTTGAACAAACGCATTTGAACGTCTGGTGCTAGAAGACATGCCTTTTTGTTAGGTGACAGGTGAAAAAATTGTCAAATTTGCATGTGAATTTTTTTATGGGAGTCTCAACAAAGTGCCTTAGATCTTTCCTCGGGCAATGTAGCGTTTTAGTGCCTAGAGTGCCTTTCTTTTTGACAATATTGCAAGTTCTTTATCATGGATTTTGTTATGTTAAATTTCTATGAACATGGCCTGGCTAATAAATTTTGCACCGACATTTTAGAATTTCAGAATTCAGAACTTTTCATCAAAAACTCAAGAAAGTTAACAAACAAATTGTGGCTAAATTATATTGTATGGTGCAAACACAGGCAGTTATATTCTTGGTAGAACTGGAATTCTCTAGGTCACTTCTGCTTGAGAGAGCTTGGCATTCTGGTTTTTAGGTTATTCGGTTTTGGATCTTGATTGATTATATTGCTTTAAATGGCACAGAAGCTGTTCTGTTATTGTATGCGGGAAGCTTTTAATAGCTGTTTTGTGGCTTAAAATGTGACTGATCATATTGAGGGGAGAGAAGCTGAAGCAGTGGTGAAGTGCTGGATGATAACATGTTTGGGTTTCACCATTTTGAATTCTTTTGTAAACAAAATTTTCATCCCTTCATAGAACAGCTTTTCCATCCGAAATGCTTTTTTTGGCTATGTATAAGGTATCATAATGCCGCCTTTGATAAGTGGATGAAGATCTAAAATTAAAGGGGGAACTTGATGATTGGATGGGATGAAAAGAGACTAACTGCCCGTTTTGCATACGATTTTCCTTTTGCTCTGAAAGCACAAGCCATGTGAGAGACATTGGTTTCGTTAGATTTTGATTTCTAATTAAGATTGAAAGACAGAAAAGCTAAATTTCTAAGAGGAAGACATAGGCTTAGGAATGAGTCAAAGAGGGTAGTCACCAGTTGGTAACAATTTGATCAATTGGAGGCAACCAGAGTTTCTAATTATATGTGCCTTAGAAACAGCTATAGTTGATGACATATTGCTGCCCAAGAAAGGAGAAACAGAGGAAATAAGAGTTGCATTGTGATTTTTCATATTTTAAGTTGATGTGATTGAAATTCATTTTTATCTTTTTGCATTGTTTGTTAGCGTACAGCACTGCGTTTTAACCGTCCTTTTGATTCTCAAGTTTCATATGGTTTGTCTGTAATTATCTTCATTCTACTTATCATATGACAAAAATCGTTATCATGCTTTTGTAACAGAAAAGCCTCTATAATGCATTGACAACTACCTCAAAACTGCGAGAATCTGTTAGAGCCAAAAGAACTGAGTTACAGTTGCTGAGGCAAAACTTGAAGCTGATTTCCATCCTCAAGGGGCAAGTAAGAACCATCACTCTATTGTGCATTTATTTTTGTTGACTTGATGTTTTCTTGGATTGTTTTATGATTTCTCATTGCTTTGCTGATCTTAACTCAGATTATCACTGGTTTTTCATTGTCTACCCCTTCCATTAGTTATGTTCTTTTGAGTTTCCGAACTGATTTGAATTGCAAGTTTAAGTTTCATGAGATCAAATGCTTTTTCATCTATTGACTAATATGGTATTATATTATTTCCTTCGATGAGTGCAGATGATATTTTTGGACGAATGGGCTCTCTTGGACCATGATTATTTCAGTTCACTATCTGGGGCTACTGAAGCTCTGAAGGCTAGCACGTTCCGCCTTCCAGTTGTTTCTGGGGCGAGGGTAAGTTCCATCTTCTGAATTTCTTCAATTTCATTGGCTCATTTGAGCTGTAGCATCTCAGTTTCCAATGCATTGGCTTGCGTGGCTCCTAAAAGAAATACCTTTCTTGTCTCTTCATTTGTTTAGGCTGATGTCCAGAAATTGAAGGATGCTATTTGTTCAGCAGTTGATGTAATGCAGGCTATGGCATCCTCAATATGCTCTTTGTTATCAAGGGTATTCCTTTCTTTTCTTTTTCATCATCCCCTACCCTCCACCCTCCCTTCTTTTTCTATTTTATTCGCAAGCTTTGAATTTTCCTTTGCCCCTATTCTGTGTGCAAACCTTTTATTTTCCTAAGTACTAGATTTAGATAAGCTGCAACCTGAAAAAATTAATGCATATCTGTCTGACCCCTTTTTTTCTTGGAAAAAGATACGAAGGTTGAGTCTCTTCTATTAACTAATTATTTTTCTTCATTGGGTGTTATGCTAAGTATAGAGATTTCTTACAGTTAAGGATAAACATCTTTTAAAAACTATCGATGATAGAAAGAAGAATGAATGAATGATGATCTTGTGACTCCTTCTGTACAAATCTGTTTATGTCTTGTGGCCCTAGTTTGGCTCCTAATCTTGTTGAATTATGGGTTTATACTATGGTTGCCCGGCATATTTGGCTGATTAATGACCCAGTGAAATGAAAATTAATGCATATCTGTCTGACCCCTTTTTTTCTTGGAAAAAGATACGAAGGTTGAGTCTCTTCTATTAACTAATTATTTTTCTTCATTGGGTGTTATGCTAAGTATAGAGATTTCTTACAGTTAAGGATAAACATCTTTTAAAAACTATCGATGATAGAAGAAGAATGAATGAATGATGATCTTGTGACTCCTTCTGTACAAATCTGTTTATGTCTTGTGGCCCTAGTTTGGCTCCTAATCTTGTTGAATTATGGGTTTATACTATGGTTGCCCGGCATATTTGGCTGATTAATGACCCAGTGAAATGAAAATGATCATCCATACTACAGGAAGTCATCCGGTTATCAGTCTATCCTGCTAGTTGTTTCCTCGTTTCATAATTTTGATGCATCCTTCATCAACATATTATAACACTTGTTTCTACCGTATATAGAATATTTTGCTACTTCCCTTGACTATACCACTTGTCAAAGTTTGGCCTTTGGTATAAGCTTAAATCTTAGAGCTTGTTCTCTTACACGTGAACTTTTGAGTCAAGTGGATTGGTGGTGGCTGCTGTAAAATTCTTTATGATACTCGAAGAGTGAAGTTTTGCAATTGTTTCAATTCTATGTTAGTTTTATTGGTTTTCTGTGTACTTATTCAAACCTGTATTGGAAGTGACAATATCGATTTTAGTAGCAATATCGATTTGGCTCTTTTCTTTTATACTCCTAATTCGTCTCTTTATTTTTGGTTGTTAGGTTGCAAAACTCAACTCTTTGCTGGCTGAACTTGGAAATTTAAGTGCAAACGAGTTTGCTTTACTTAACCAGTGCAAAGATCTTCTGTTGGCAATTGCTGCCATGCAGGTAAGTATAGTCTTTGTCCGGTTTTATTACAAAAATCACAGCATATAACTCGTTTTTATGCTAATTTTGCTAATAACCAGGTGAAAGAATGTAGCCTGAAAACACACGTCTTACAACTAAATCACATACCTTCCGGCTTGCCTTGACGACAAAATTGTAAAGCTCATGTGATTTCACTCCTCCCTAATACTAACCTGACATCAACCTCTCCCCCATCTCCATTTCATCAGCAGGAAAAAAAAAATGGGTAACAATAATAACTTTCCAATTCAACGGATTGAGTTTTATATGCATGAGAGTGATGATTTGGTCTTTGTTTAATACATGAAAAATTCATGGTTATGTGTAATTTAGTGGCGTAGGTTAAGGAAAAATGTGTTCTGATTGTGAAGTTAGATAGTTTTACAGGTATTTCTTTTCTTTCCTTTTTTTTTTATAGGAAAAGCATATAAATATGTATAAAATGATGGCTTTCCAACTTTAGTCAATGGGGGGTTCCTTAGGTTTTAAGCTTTTGGTTTTTGTTTGTTTGTTTGTGTTCATATAATGAGTGATTGTGTAATCTTGTGTATTTTGATTAGAATGAAAATTACATGTAACTGTGTAACGGACCCCAACTTCCCTTCTAATGCTTTGCTTTGCTACAAATATGATATATATGTGTATATATACATTTAAGCATATGTATATAAAGTTGGGTTTAGGGTTAGTATAAAAAAGTAATGGTTAGTATTTTACATAACCACTACAAGCAGGTTTTAAATCAATTTTTAAGTTTTGAATTTAACAACTACTAAGAACTTTCTTTTTCTTAGTCCCTGAACTTGGTAATTATTTTTTTATTAGCCTTAAATTTTTTTTTGTCTAAGTAAGTCCTTAAGCTTGGTAATTATTTCAACTTGGGGCTTGATTTTTTTTTGATCTAATTTAGTTCCTAATATTTCTTTGAAAAGCCTTAAAGTTCATGCCCAACTTGGAAATAATTGCTAAGTTTAGTTCTCAATATAGGGACAATTGTTAAGTTCAGTGACTAACTTAAAAAAAAAAAACAATTCAAGCTTTAATGCGGGAACAATTACTTAATTCAAGTTTCAATACGAAAACAATTACTAAATTTATGGATTAATTAAAAAAAGTTCCAAATAATGTAAAAATATTTTATATTTTGTCTCTGGTAATTTTAAATTCTACAATCAAGTTTGAAATAGTGACATATACTCTTAAAATATAGCAATAAAAAAAATATTATTAGTTTGTACATTGAGGGAGGAATTTTGTAACTCTATAATCAAAAATAATAGATGAACTTTTCGAGTAAATATTTGGTACTTTGATAGTGTATTTTTTTATTATTGTACAAGTAGTGTTAAAAAAAATTATTACAAGATGAAATTGTAAAATTGAAATAAAAAAAAATAGAGTATAAAATAAGGAGAAGTTGATGATATTTGATTAGTTAAGCAATGAAAAAAGAAAACCCTTGATTTGACTTCTATATTCCAAACATTGAGAAGACACCAAAAAGATCCCCTTTATTTTTCTTCCTTCAATTTTCAAGCGCAATACTAAATGATAAGATTAGAGTGCCATTTTGATGTTCACAAATTTAATTTATTTCAGATGCTTTGAAACTATACCATCAAATTTACATCAACATTTTAACTATGAATAATGTTGCTTTCACCAAGCTCTTCTTATAATAAAAAAAATTATTCTTCGTACAAAGAAGAGGTTACAAAATATGTTCAAAAAATTATATTACATTTTGTTCTATTTATTCAAAAAATGACAAATTATTTTTTATACATTAAATTAAAGAGCTAACATGGACTAATTTATTTATTTTTTAAGTAAAAGAGATAAAATGCAATTTAATTCTTAGTATAAAAACTTTTATAATATTTTTTACCTACAAAATATTAATTATAGCAATTTAAGTTTCACCTCTAATCAAAGAGCCCAT
Source organism: Gossypium hirsutum (assembly GCF_007990345.1). NCBI lineage: Eukaryota > Viridiplantae > Streptophyta > Magnoliopsida > Malvales > Malvaceae > Gossypium > Gossypium hirsutum. The sequence continues at coordinate 2,503,426 of NC_053429.1, forward strand.
AGGCACAACTTTGGAGGAAAAAATCTGAAGGTTGACAAATTAGAACTACAAGACAATTAGCAATTTAAGTGGATCTTACTAAATACTTTACCATGATGAAACAAACTAATGTGAGATTAGAGCCAAAAATTAGTATCCTATCAACAAATATGAAGATGGGAGAATGCATGACGAGTAGGATGAAGAAGAGGATAATGACGGGAGTGGGGGAAGGATGAGCGGTATCGACTAGGTAGTCAAATCACGAAAGAAAAGATGAAAACCCTATTTTGCTTACAATTAGCCAATTTCACAAGAACCAAGCTCTAGTAAATGAAAAAAGTGAACTTTTTTCACCTTTATTTTTGCTTCACTCTTATTCTTCTCGCACCTTTTGTGCATTTTTCCATCCCTAGTGTTTCTCCTTTTGTCTTTAAAAAAAAAAAAAGAATTAAGTTTTCACGGAACAAGTTGAAGGTTTAAGGCATTGATCGTGAGCTTGTTAGGCATGGACTCCAAATCAAATGTCCCCTTTGATGGTGATCTATTAGGCAAGTCTCATTGTATAATAAATCTTATGCACGATATATTTTTATTATAAAAATAATTCATGTTACCATCAATAGACAAAATCCAATGATTAAAACTGGTTCAAGTCAAGCTTTTAAGTATAACCTCTAACTTTCATGATCGTTAATACATATATATTGAAATCTACCAACAATCGAAGCTTGTATAAGTCCTCCTATATTTGATGCTTAAAAAAAAAAACCCAACTTTTTTTTTTACCATCCGAATCAATTCTCATGAGTACTTCATCTTTCTTTATTTCACTTTTTTTTCCCCTTAATTTATGTCTGAATTGTGGACAACGAGAGGCATGCTTTACAGACTTTGGTGATGTAATTTGAATAATGCCAAAATAACGAATAAAGTACTCTAATATTCAATTCTATTCAATCCAATCCAAAATCCGAAATGTGAGTGAATGAAGTTCAACAAAAATGGTGAGTGGGATCCACAGCATATGCAAATAGACGCGGCGAAGCGATGGAATCGAACAAATAAGCTTTTTTGCTTTTTCCTCTCAATCACCACTTTTCTCTTCTAACAATTTAAATAATAATGAAAAGTCAAATTTTAATTTTGATCCTTCTATTTTGCTTATATTTATGATTTAATCCCTATACTTTAGAATGATTTGATCTTTCCGTTTCTATACTATTATTAGCTAATTCAATTTGTTAACACCATTAATTACTCTCGTCAAAATATTGATGGGGTTTTTCTTTTATTGAACTTCCGATTCTTTTTGTTTTAGATGAGATGTCAGTGTAACAATTTTAAGTCAATATTTTAACAGGAATAGTTAACAATTTTATTTTTAGACTAACTAATAACATATCGTAGAAATTAGATTATGAAACATCTACAATATGAGTGAAAATTTTATGTAACAAATTTATAAAAAAAATACAATGGGGTCAGGTAAGGCTGCAACAGCCCTGGCCCTGGCCCCCAAAATTAAAAAAAAATTATAATTCTAATTCCTCTATAAATTATCAAATTATAAATTAATATAGGAGAAAATTATGCTTTGCCCTCTCTCAAAATGAAAAATATCCTACTTAGTCCCTTAAAAAATAATAAATTAATAAATTAATACATGATAAATTTTATAGTTCAATTTTAACCCCCTAAAAAGGTTTTTTTAGATTCCCCCTTGACAATTAGTATAGTTGATATAATAAAAACTATGATACTTTGGTTCAAATATCATCATGTGTATATATTTTTCTCGTATTTTATATGAAAACATAAAAAGATAAAAATGCCCTCAAAATAATATTTGTTGCTTTGTAAAAGGTAATAAATTTTTAATAATTTCACAACTGATTTAAGACCCGGTTGATGAGTGACATCAACTCAGTCAAACTCTTAAAGAATAGTACAAATAAAAAGATTAAATTATGCCAAATTAAAATATATAAATTAAATTCTAAATGTGGGCATAGTAAAAGGAGCAAAACTAAAATTTGACCTAATAGCAAATGAGCAAAAAAGAAAGAATTTATGGGTGATGCCGTGGAACCCACCAATTTTTTTTAGTGAAGCTGACGTGTACTGCACCATTTTTTTTCTTTTTTTTTCCTTTTTATTTAATAATTCTTAATTTTTGGACTAACCCCAACACATTTAAAAAAAAATTAATTAATTGTCTTTTTTAATTTGATTACACTTTCTAAAGTTGCATGTAATATGGCATATGAGAACACTCATTGCATATAGACAGTTTCAATAATCAAATCAGCTGACTTCATCTTCATGTGCTCCATTTTCTATGTTTTAGTTAAATGATTAAATATTCCATTATATTAAAAAAAGACCCCTAAGTTATATTGCTTTGTTAGATAAGTCCTTATACATGCATACGTTTATTACAATTAATTTAACTCTTATTATTATGCTATTTAAGTAAGCTCTTATTTTAATGATTTGTGTTGAGGGTTTAAGTATAAATTAAAAGTTAAAAGAGTTTTTTTTTTAGTGTTGATATAAGATGGTGGTTTGTGGCAGAATTCGCTTAGTAGAGAATCATAAAATGATCGGAATACGAGTATCGAGAGAAGATAGGAGAGAAGAGGAGAAAGTTGAGAGTAAGAAAAGAGAGTTTCCTTGTCCCATTTTTCGATGCCAATGAGCCTTTCAAGGATTATGTCTTGGGGAATGAATATGTGTGACATGTCAAGTGTGTGATCCTTTTGATTAAAGCTTGCGAGATGTTGATTATCAAGGTCATGAATTTTATAAAGTGGGTTCATAAAATATAAGTACAAACATGACTCGTTCACATATAATTTAATTAAGTGAAATTCGAACTGATCCCTCAATATTACCAAAACCAATTTAAGAAAAATAATTGAAATTTGAAACTTATCATTTTATGGGGCAATCATTTCAAGGATTATGTATAGAAGATGGGTGTAATTAAGAAGTTATAGTAATTAGAGAGTGCAGCAAACCAAAGATAAAAAGGCTAATGAATGCTTATATTAGATAAATTGCTGATTAATCCATTTTGCTATATTTGAAATATTACTATTAATTAAATTAATGATGAAACTTATCATTCATTACTTAATTAACATTAATCATTCTCATCAAAATCAAACCCTTTCTCTTTTTCCATTTTCCTTCATCTATTTAATGTCTTTGCATATATTCTTTCATTCTCTTCTTCCTCCAAACAAAATCATTTTTGTTTTATTTATTCTCGATTAATGTCTTAATCGCTCTCAATTCGAGTTCAAGCTTGAATTACTCAGACAATCGAATGATTTGAGTTAGAATATCTTAATACTAGACCCGAGTAATTTGTATAAACAAATTTAATCGAGTTAAACTTTGATAATTCAATTTTATTTTGCGTTAAACTCGAACCAAAATAATATAACATTTAATCAAGCTCCAAACCAAGTTTCAAACAACGACTTTTGAATTAAGTTCGAACTTGGCTCGATTATAAAACAAACAATTTCATAATTAAAAATTGGAAAAAAAAAAGGTTTATGCTAATAATATTATTTTCTTCATTATTAAGTATTGACTACATGGGCAGTTTATATATATATATAAAAAAAAGAGATAAATTTTTTATATATAAAAAAAAAGTAATTATTTTTCTTAAACAAAGAGATTCAAAATTTTTGTGTCTTGGGTTTCTTCATTTCCATTGCTTCCAAGAGTGGTAATCTCCGATTCTTCTGAATAGAAGGACGCCGTTTTAGTTCTCATTTCTCTGCCCAACTTAGCCGTCACAGACAAGCTAAGATCCGACGGCGCCGTCAAAACCGATTGATTCCCCGTCATCATCATCGTCGTCGTTAACGGCTTCGATTCAAAGTTGCACGAGTTAACACAGAAACGATCTGATGACTCGTCACAACTCGGTGTCCAGGATCCAGCCGAAATTGGTCGTAAAGCTCCGCCCTGAAGAACCGTTTCCACTGCCGCTTGACAGATATGCCAGTTACCACTCGATAACAACCCCACCGCTCCGTTCACCGGATTCACAGTTCGTCCACATGCCTCAAACAATAAAGACTGAAACAAAGCTATAACCAAAAAATAATAATAATAAAATAAATACACGTAAAATTATATAAAAAGGTCAAACTTTGTTATGGTGATTCTAGTATACTCAAATTTATAATTTAATCACTATACTTTAATTTTAATATAATTTCATCCTCTACCTTTATAATCATCAGTTTATTCAAATAAATTTATTAATTATTTCAATTAAAATACCAACCAGAATTTTTATTTAAAAAAAAGTATTATTTTAATAATTAAAATTATGTAAATAATTTATATGAAATCAGGGGCAAATCTAATCCACCACTTGGATAAAGTGGATTTATTGTAATTTTAAACTTTTATCTTGTTTTGTAATACATTTAATCCTTTTTAGCATGAAATTTTTAAGTTTAACCCTCAAAAATTTATATTCTTACCAAAATTTCCTCAATTCGCCCTTGTATGGACTAAATCAAATTTAAATACAATAAGGTGACCAAAAATACAATTTAACCAAATCGGTATCAACGTAAACATGAAGGGACGTCATAACATACTTACCGGGACGTTGAGATTCAGGGACGGAGGAGATAAGCGAAAGGAGATCACTCCGGCCAAAAAACTTAGCGAGAAACAAGGTAGCGTTGCCTTGAGCTTCAGCCGATTCAATCCACCGTAAACTCGACCGTAACACACATGTCTCGCTGCATCCTTTTCGTAAAACTCGGCAGCCATTGCAGCTCATTTTTTTGTTCTTCTTCAACTCACCACCACCGTTCCGATTCAAACAAAAAAAAAAAGACCCAGATTTTGTTTTGTTGATCGGAGAAGAAGAGAATACTTGAAAGTGAAGCAAAGGGAGTGAAGTGAAAGTTTGTAAGCAGAGGCTAAGAGGGTTAATACTAATATAGCAATGAGAAAGTGGGACGTAAGGGAAGGTTGTAAGGGTGGTGGTGGTGGTATTAAATTAAATTAAGGTGATGAAGGTGGATTTGAGTTAAAAACTAACCATGGTTAGGTTAAAGAGTTTATGTTGTGATGGTGATGGTGGTGGTGCGGTAATCGAGAGAGGAAAGGAATATTTTCCACAACTCTGGGCACGACCGGCTACGTGTTTCCGCTTCCTTTTTATTCTTTCTTTGTTTTTCTATATGTTGCGCCGTTGGATTTCATTTTACTTTATTCTTTATTTTAAAATCTATTGAAATATTAAAATATAGGAAAATATTAGATCGGTTGATTCGCGAATTGTTATTAAACGATTGAATGAGAATAAAAACCGGTTGAATTGACAGATGGGTAAATTCACATTTTGATACTTAAATTTGGCTTCAAGGTTCAAATTAGTATTCAAGGTTTTTTTTTTGTCCAATTAGATAATTAAACTTGGTTTCAATGTATTAATTTTTTTATCCAATTAGGTATTTGAACTTGGCATCATAATTCAAATTGATTCAAATAACTAAGTACTAATTTAGACAAAAAAGCCAAGTTCAAGTAATAATTTGAATCAAAAAACTAAGTTCAAGTTCAAATACCCAATTGAACAAAAAAAAACCTTTTAAGTATCAATTTTAACCTGAAGCCACGTTTAGGTACCAAAATATATACTTACCATTTCCTTATTATTTATCTCCACCCGTGGATTCTTTTTCCATCTCTATGGGTAAATTTTTAGTGGGCTTCTTCTAAAGTTTAAAAGTGTTTTCCATTGGTGTTGTAAAATTGAAACATATTGATTGAATTGAAAATCTACGATTTGATTGGTTCAATCAATGGTATATAACAAGAAATAGAATGGATATTTTTACTTTATTTAATTGTAGTTTAACTAGCAATTTAACTAGTTAAATAGATGTTCTGATCAGTTCAACTATCAGTCCAATTCTTAGAGCATTATTTTTAATTAAATCTTGAAGTATCCATATTGTATTAATAGGGTTTTTTGTCAGCATAGTCATTAATTTAGGTGTTAATTACCAATTCAAATTTGATGGGAAACATATTAAAAACATGTGGATCAAATTGTAAATAAGTGTGTACCTATCACATGAATAACTCGGATTTAATATGAAAGTTAGGAGGGTTATTTCTTTTTTTCTTGAATATCAAATCCAAGCCGTACATATAATAAGCGCACACACATTTACAATTTGATCCTTGTATTCTAATTATGCTTTGCTCTAGATTTGAGGTAGCATTTAATACTTAAAGATAATTGTTAGGTTGATTGAAGAACCATTTTGATATGGCATTGACGCTTTAAAGACTCAATTAGAATATTTTAAAGTTTGGGGTTAATTTAAAATATAAGAAATAGGTTAAAGATGTATGTATGTATATATAATTCACCGAGTGTGTAATTTTATATACTATAGTGAATGAAAAGATGACACATTGTTGTTAAAAACTTTTGATTATGTTTCATCATCTATTTAATGATGATGTGTATAGACTATAGACTTATGAATCATCCATACATTAAATATAAATTCTTAAAATTTTATATATTAATACATTAATTAGAGATAATAGGACAAGTAGTGACGTTGATGTCTAAAACTGGTAAATATGCTTTTTAATTTTTTTTAAAATTTATAAAATTATAAATTAATATAATGATAAAATTATATTTTGACTCTCTAAAAATTTATGATTTATCTTCGATCTCTCCTAAAATAATTTTTTGATTTAATTACATGAGATAAAGTTTTGATACATATTTGATATTTTAATTATTCTTATTGTATTATATTAGTATATTTGTGTTAAAAGTTATCAAATATATATAATTTATCGATGTTTCTTTGATCCCTTTGCTTTATTTTCTTTTCCTAATTGGTATAAGCCAAAATCCTTTTAATGTGTACGTTGTCTCTAATTATAATACACCACCTTGCTTGAATTTTAAGATTCAATAATTATTATAAAAAAAAAACTCCAAATGATCCATACACTCATAATATCACCGTGATTGCGATTTAAGTCAAAATAAATTTGAATAGAATCCACATACTCATCTTATCATTGGCATTTTCAAAATATTTTTCTTAAAAGCTTAATCTTGACGGGTAAATTAATAATAAGATGAAAAATTACATTATTAGCCACTTAACTATTACCAAGTTTTCATTTTAGTTATTGAAAGTTTGTTGATTTTGCCTATTAGCTATTTGCCCAGTTGCAACTACTAGTCGAAGTAACTACGGGTAAGAAAATATAGATGAACACCAAAAAAAATTTATTGTTGTTCAAGAACTTCCCATGTTTGCAAAGCCTTATCCAGAGAGTAATACACTATAAATAACAAGTTGTGATTAAGTCCAACTCACTCACCAAATTGTAAATGTACTCTTATACTTCGAGCTAAACCACTCTTCCTCTAAATCTTTCCTCCTGAAAACTTAGATGTAAATTGATAAACACAACACACTTTACTTACAATTTTTACACTTAAAAACAAATTGTAATTGAACAATTAATGTGCTTTCAATCTGAAACTTCCAACCTAAAATGTAATATATAAGCAATAGATGGTTTGTTGAGATTCAATCAATTAAAATCACTAATTCCTCTAAGAGAATTGTTAAAAAGGTCTTCAAGCAATTAATGTACTTGTAGAGATCTTCTCAAACTTAATCTCCTTTAGAGATCAAATTTTTATTTAAGGGAACTTTGATTAGATGCAAATAAACACATCAAATTAGACTTGTTCCTTCATTTTCAACTTTATGGTTTAATTTTACTTGAAATAGACTGAAACTCTATTGACTTAAACTTGAAGCCCTAAAAGAGAAGTTGTTTGATCTCTGTCCATTATCGTGGGATTGAAGCTTAACTTCTATAAGTTCCTCTTCTCGGTGAGACTTTCTCATTGAATTTTTGGATTGAGCGTCCGTTACTTTGAACTCTCCAACTAGCTCCTGGAAGAATCCGGTAGACTAATACGTTTAAGTCTCCTATTTTTATATTTTATTCTTTTTTCTCTGATTTTTTTTGTCCATTTGCTTATGTATGTCTTGTTTAGAACTCTTAAAATAGGAAACTTTCTTCTTCTTCTTTTTTGGTATTTATTTTGTATTTTTGTTTACTTTGGTTGTGCTAGTGCTTATATATGGTTGCTAATTCGAGTTAAAGGTGTGTGAATAGCTTGATTGTGGATTTTCTTGAGTTATAGTTTTGGTTGAAGGGTAAATGGTGAATGGGTTAAAAGTGAAGGGTTGTTAAGTTGGTTGAGTTAAAAGTGAGACATCTGGTTGACAATGGCTTTGCTACTTGTTGATACTATTTGGATTATCGAATTAAGGAGTAATGATGCAAAAATTGAGTGACTAAAGTGTAAACTTATAAACTTACTAATAGTTCAATAACCAACTTGTAATTTTTTTAGTCTAGATCTACTCGTCCCCACATTTGACGTCCATTACCAAGTTAGTGAGCTAATGACCAACTTGAAACTTTCGAACAATTTAATACCCGACATGTAACTTTTCAAAATTTAGTGAACAACAAATAACAAATCAAGCAATACAAGGTTTTTTTTTTGTTCAAAACTATGAATTCAAAAATAAAAGTCATTGGTATGATTTAAACTTTTTCGCATCACATTTTCTTATAATTGAAAGTAAAAAATAAGTTGTTTAGAATTGAACCCAAACTCTCGTGCATATATATATAACATAATATATTATAATTTAACTTCACATCAATTAATGGTTATGTTATAATAAATTATAATATTGGAAATAGAATGATCATAAAATGAAAAAAATAAAAACACACAGATCTTACGTGAAAATCCCTTTCGGGAAATAATCATGTACAGAGAAGAAGGAATTCACTAATGTTAAAAAACAAATAATACATGAACTGTTTCGACTACATCTATTTAAGGGTTAAAAAATCTATTTGTAAGACCCAAATTTTGCCCGGGCCCAGACCATAAAACCCAAATAGACCAAGACCAATAAAGAATTAACAGACCATTACAACAAAATTAACCCAAAAACAGACCCAATCCAAATGCCCAATAATGATAAAAACCTTAGAGGCCCGAATGGCCCAAAACTATACTAGTTTTCAGCCAAACAAAAAAACCCTAGCCTCATGCTTTGTAGCTGCCGCCGCTTCACCTCCCCTCACGCATGCACGCCTCTGACCGGTCGCCACTCGCACGCCTCCGCCTTGGCCACCACGCCCCACGCGTCTGACACTCCCACCTACTCCACTGTGCCCACCACCTGCAACAAGTAGACGCAACAACAAAGAAAAAATAATGTAAAAAAACAAAATAGAGATAAAAGCATTGGTAATCGGGTTATAAAAACCCCAAGCACTGCTCATGTATGGGGGGAAGAATCGAATGTAATGGGGGACTTTTGAAAGAGAGAAAAATAAAAAAAAGAAAGGGTTATGAACACAGAGATTAATCAAAGAAACGTTTTCAAAAGGTTTCATTTTTTTCATTTCCTATATTTATCATTTATTTTATGTATTTATTTCGAATCTATATACAAATATATAAAAAGGAAAGATTTTTACCCGTATTTGGCGTTGGTACCCTGGGCATACGCTTCTCTAGTCCGAAAGCCGGCGGATCTCTAGAGATTCGGTTAAAACTTCGACGGATGAAGCCAAAGGTTGAAGAATCTTTATGGTTTTAAGAAGTTTGGAGTTTAGTTTTTGGTTTTTCAAGTCCTAAATCTTGTCTACGTGAAAAGGGGGTTCAACGGGGGAAGTTTTGAACTCTCCAACCACCGCGTACGGTGGCGCCGTCGCCGGTGGTCGGCGGTCAGCATGACGGCCGGTAACCGGAGCCCATGGCCGGACATGGGCTGAAAGAGAAGGGAAGGGTGATTTTTGTTTTTTTTTTTGGAAGGAGGAGTTTTGTAAACTAAGTGATGAACCTACAGATTGAAAAGGAAGGAAATTTTTTTTTTGTTTTAAATCATTCCAAATGACGTCGTTTGGGAGGGTGGGGTCTGTGCACTTTCCCTAAAAGGGAAATTTATGCGTTTAGTCCTCCTCTTTCGCAACCTTGTTCAATTAACCCCATTTTCTATCTTCTTTTGTTTTTTTTAAATTTGGCCCTCAGATCTTGTTTGGTTTTCGTTTTGATCCCTAATTAACTATCCAATATTTATACTTTTATACCCCGAATTGTAATTTGTTTTTGGAAATATCCTAAATCTATTTAATTCATTTATTACCCTTTTTAATGTTTCATTTATATGTTATGTCAAACATTTTATATGTTGTTTATTTACATCTATTCTAACTTATTTTAATGTACTATTTATTCAAATTCTTATTATTTATTTTAACTAACTTTATGTATATATGTCACTTTAATCTATTTTATATGTATTATTTATTTCTTTATTCCTTACCTATTATATATGTATACATATAGTTTATTTCAAGCTTTTTTTATATATTTATAATTCTTTAAAAATCGTTATATATTTATTTCAAATTATTTTATATTTTAAGTTATTGTATATTATGTATTTCGAATAACTCTCTTTATATTACCTTTGAACTATTAACATTATAAAATATATTTATATTGTCTATTTTTAATTCTTTTACGTATTATATATTTTAAACTTCTTATTTATTACTTTTAAATTAAATTGTATATTATTTATTTTAAAATTATTTTATATACCTTATTTTAGACCCATTCTACTTATTCCATATTTTACACTTTTATTTGTATATATATTATCTATTTTAAAATTATTCATATAAATTTTTTTATTTGCTTTGTATAATATAGATTTTAAAATTCTTCTACATTATTTATTGTAAACTCGCTTTATGTATTATTCATTTGAAATTGTTTATCTATTTACTTTAAAATTTATATATATATTATCAAATTTTAAATTATTATATCAATTTTAAATTGTTTATTTACTTGTTATTGTATATAATTGATTTTTTATATATTTACTTTTTGTTATTTTTGCTCGTATTATTTTTACTCGCATTATCGTAATTGTTATTCCGTCACATCAATTTTTACCCGAATTCGAAAAAAGGGAAAATTTTGGAAATAAAAGCAATACTCGATACTTGGGATCTTCGAGAGAATTGAGCCCTAACGTGCTGGGTTCTAATTTTCTGTTGAATCTAAATGCTCGAGAATGCTCTTTAATAAAAAACATAAATAAAAACTCATTATCGGGATTTCAATATGTTGTGTCCTAACGCATTGGATATGACACGTGGTTTTCTCGATATGAGGATTTTTCGAAAGAAAAGGCAATATTCCGTATTTAGAAAATTCGAGAAATCGTGCCCTAACTTATTGAGCTTCGATTTTTCTCGTTGATTCTAAGTAATCGAATATCCTTTTTAAAATTAAAATAAATGAGGTTTAAACAAAAACTAAAGGCAAGCTTACTCTCGAAAATACGATGTGTTGTATCCTAACTTATTGGACGTGACATCTTGTTACTTCGAGATAAGGAAGCATTTTCCATTTTGATTTATTTGAGTAATTTTAAAATAACAATATAAGGAGGGATTGTATTTTAAATTCTTTTTGAGTTTTCAATTTTAGACACTAAGACACTAATTAATCAACTAGGTACCAATTTTGGGCGTATCGAGGGTGCTAATCCTTCCTCGTGCGTAACCGACTCCCGAACTCATTTTTCTGAATTTCGTAGACCAAAATTGTTGTTTTAATAAAATCTAAATCGTTTATTAAAAACAACCGTTTTACGAGGTGACCCGATCACACCTCATCAAAAAAGATTGGTGGCGACTCCCATTTTTCGTTTTATTTTCAAAATCTAAGTCGACCCCGTTTCCATCAAAAAATGGTGTCAACACTATTCTAATTAAAATCAAATAGTAAAAGTATAGTTCTATACGAGCTCAACTTGAGCTTACAACCCTTAGCCTCTCGCCTCTATAGATTCCCTTATTTTATCACTATATTTATTTTTCAATAAATAACGAAATTCGAGTCACACAAACATAAACTCTAATAAATTGAATTAAGTATTAACTTTAATACTTATAATAGTAAGTATCTATATAGTTTTAAGTTATAACTTAAAATTTTTCAAAATAAGAAAAAAAATAAAAGTTTTGGTTTGAGATTGATATGAAATGATTGATGGTAAGTAAATTAGTGGGAATCTTACGTGACGTGAAAACAGCCATATATGTAAAGTTTTAAAACAGAACCTGATAACCATCCTCATTATCTCATCGCCAAAGGTTTCTACACTTTACCATGGAATATATTATTATTTTGACATTTATGACATTAACCCTACCTTCTATGTTTCTTCTTTTTTCTGTTGGCTGTCGAAATACTATTTGCTGCATACTTAGATCCACGTCAAATTAAGCTTTAAATCTGTCTCCCACCTTTGAAAAAACCAAAAAAGTTAGCAGATTTAAGTTATATATACATATTTAGAACATAACAGGTTTTTATGGCTTTATCAGTTCCCAACCAACAGCACAAAATTCTTCTGTCTACTTGAAGAACATCAACATGAAACCATTTTTGTCTTTGTACTTGTAATAACCAATGGCTGAGCATCGAGTTAAAAGCATCTATGTTTTTGTGAGGATTGGGGTATTGTGTTTGTATTCTTCTAGCACTGCCTTTTTCCCCTAGTGCTATCCAAACTTTTGTCTCATTAGCATGCACCAATTTGGAGACTCACAGTTAATATTGTTTTAACCACCGATTGAGTCTTAGTTTGGTTGGTATTAATATTATTGTCAATAATAGTGTAAGAAGACGTAGATTCAAACGCGCTGAACCATTTGAAGTATCAATTCGATAGCTATGGAGTTGTTTCCAAATAAGATTTTATTTCTTTTATACAACTATGACTCAAATCTAAATTATCCTTGAGAAAATTAACACCGAACCGATAAACCACAACTTAATTCTTTTACTGTATTATTTAGTGTTGTCTCTGATTGTCTTAAAAATTTTGTACTGGTTAAAGTAATTTTAAATAATTTGATGTTTTGATTAGAAATTGCTTTAAATTTCTATTTCGAGTGCATAATTATTTTTATATTTATTAAATAATTACATATTTATTTATTTATATAAGACTTAATATTCAATACATCATCAAATAAAAATTCCAATTCTACAGCGTATGTGTCACCCTATGATTACTTATCTAGTTTTCAAACTCTACTTGTAGACTAGTTAAATAATCTTCAAATATGGTAAAACTACGATGAAAGTTTCTATACTATATTATATTTTGCTTGCTTTACTCAAAAAATAAAAAATATTATAGTCATTGTACGTTAAATTAAAGAGTAAACTAGTACTTTCAATTAAAATTTTCATCAATTTCCACTGTTAAGAACAGGTATGGTTACACGTGGTGTGTCATGTGTACTTCATGACAACGTATAAAGACCAGCTTTTAACTGTAAAAATTCATAAAACTTTAAATAGAAGGACAAATTTACTCTTTGACCTAACGTGTAGAAACTAATTTACTTATTTTTTAAATAAACAGGACGAAATGCAATCTGAATCTTAATATGAAGGCATCCATATCCTTTATACCCAGAAAAAACATATTAGAAGGCATATATTAGCACTACCAAAATAGCAATTAAAAACCAATTTTAAAGTAAATATTATATTAATTAATAATTAATTTTGCAGTAAATGCTGGCATTTAAAAACAAAAGAACAAATCTATGAATGAAATTTTATAGTATTTCTTTGGGTTAAATTTATATTTTAAAGAGTGGTTGGGCTACCATTGCCATCATCTTAGCCTCCACAAATTAAAGGCAGTTAATTGGTCCAGTTAAGGCCTACCTCACACCTGGGCTTATTTTGGGCTTCCGGTGATCAACTATAAGTTATTTATGTTAAATATTATACTTCATTTTCACATGTCAACCAAGCCCGTCTAGCTCAGTCGGTAGAGCGCAAGGCTCTTAACCTTGTGGTCGTGGGTTCGAGCCCCACGGTGGGCGATTTCTTTTTTTCTTTTAATGCCATTTTGATTGGAGCATTTTGACGAACATCATATAGACACAGACTATATCTCTGTCTTAGTGTTCACCTTCTTCCACTTCCAACACTTTTTTGCCCATTTAAAAAGCTGTTCCAGTTCAACCCTATTGTCCGCACATTGTCTCTTAATGATTATCCCCCCTTTTTCATTTAAAAAGAGAAGCAAAAACTTACCCATTTCAAAGTTGTGAGCTTTAATGGTTAATGTGGAAAACCACACATGTTCCCACTTCATCTCATTCCACTAATTCCATTGCTGCTTTCTTGCTTCCATCATCAATGGCCCATTTCATATCATTCAACTCAATACCCATATATATATAATGTTTATGAAATTGCAGCTGCACGTTACCCCTTTGTTTTCTTTTTAATTATCCCCCATTCAATCTAGTATTGCAAATATAGTCAATAATTATTAGAGGGAAATAACTTGTAAAGTTGACATTTATATATATATAATGGATAATGCATTTACATTGAATCTGGTACCTGATTCAAAGATGAATTATCTAACCTTTTTTCCAGGAATTTTCTATCACTTACTAAAATGAATACTCACCAATTTTTGTAAAAAGCAAAAACAAAAAGAGACGAGAGTTATAGTTGTGTTAAACCCACTTGCCTAACCTTTTCTTTTCAGTCTATGCTTATCGGTTTCGGTCCTAACTTCAATATATGTATATATATTATATGAATTACTATTTAATATTGAATATTTAATTATCGATAAAGTACTATAATCTTTCTCACCACATCATTTATGATTCTTTTTTAATTATTTAATAATATTTTAATAAATTTTTTATGTTATTAATACATAATTTTAGTAATTTTTTTACCTTAAATCTCAAACCCCAAATCTTAAACTTGAATTTAAGATTTGAGATTTACACTATGTTTGGTTGGATGTATTGGCATAGCCAATACACCCCTAATCGGTGGACCCCACTTATTACGCCTCTAATCCGTTGTTTGGTTCAATGTATTGCTATTACCTCCCGATTTCTAATCCAAGCGTCTTCTGTTCCTTCATTTTGCTTCTGCCGATTTGCTCCAGTTTCTACCGATTTGCTCCCTCTGTTTCTTTTCTTTTCTTTTCTGCCGATTTGCTCCCTCGATTGAAATGTTCATTCTTCTTTTGCTGACACCCACAATGTAACTCCCACTGCTGGTGACTCTTTCGTCCGGTAATTTCTCGATTTCTCTTTTCTTTCTTATTTGGAGTTCACATTTTTAATGAACTATCTGCTGATTATAGATTTTAGATCTCTTTAATTTTCTGATAATTTTAGTGTGGTTTTGTTTTGAATTGTGTGGGATTTGAGAATTGGTAGGATCTAGTGAATTAGAATTGGGTGGCAAAACGAATTTGAGTTGAAACAGTGCTGACAAATTTGAAGTTCATATATGTTGAGTGAAACGAAACAAAAATATCAAACTTTTTGAACCTAAAGGAATGAAAGATCTATTTTTTTTCTCAATCTTGCTGAAATTTCTTTAGTTCAGTGGTCTGCTTAAGTCAATTTTGACTTAGTACTAACTATTAGAGAGGCTAAAAAAAAGGTTATTTTTTAGTACATTCCTAAATTGCTGTCGACATGTATTTAGTATTTGAAAGCTAAGGAACATTGAAGATTTTCCTCTTTCGCCTTTTTTTTGCATCCTGAATTTGTGGCTAAATCTTGAAATAGTTTTGAGAAAATTACATTCCGTAGACCCAAAGAATCTTCTAACTTTAGCTCACACTTGATCCAAGCAATCGTTTTTTAGGTGGAAGATAGAGAGGCAATTGGGGGTTCAGCTTTTGGGGGACAAAGAGCTGTTTGTTGCACCACAGATCTTGCAAAACTCGGTGTCTGTCCAGAAGGAGAAATGATTCATCGCCCTTCCACAAAGAATCCTGGCTGGCCTAAAGTGTTCGGCATCTCATTTAGTGAAGATGATGAGGTTACAACATTGCCATTAAAATCTATACAAATTACTAAAACCGGGATGTATAACTTGTACTTCATTCACTGTGATTTAAATCTTAAAGATTTGATTGTTGAAGGGAAAACTGTATGGAAAAACCCTACTGGCTATCTGTCTGGTAGAATGGCACCTCTGATGAACTTCTATGGCTTCATGTCCCTCGTTTTTGTGATCCTCGGAATCTTTTGGTTCATGCAATATGCAAGATTTTGGAGAGAATTTCTTCCTTTGCAAAATTTTATAACATTAGTGATAACCCTTGGCATGCTTGAGATGGCTCTTTGGTATTTTGATTACGCTGAGTTCAATGGGAGTGGAACCAGGCTTATTGGAATCACCATGTGGGCAGTCGCCTTTGATACTATTAAACGTACAATTGCACGGATTATTATTTTGATGGTTTCCATGGGTTATGGTGTTGTGAGACCTACTCTTGGTGGCCTTACTTCAAAGGTAACCATGCTTGGAGCAACCTTCTTTCTGGCATCTGAAATTCTTGAGCTAGTAGAAAATGTTGGTGCTGTGAGTGATCTTTCTGGAAAGGCAAGACTATTTTTGGTTCTTCCGGTTGCAATCTTAGATGCCTTCTTCATTCTTTGGATATTTACTTCTCTCTCTTCAACTTTAAATAAACTTCAGGTATTTTTTTCTTTCTTCAACTTCATCGGCAGATCAAGTTAATAACAATATATGAAATTTTCTCACTAATGGATGCAACAGACTAAAAGGATGGTGGCAAAGCTGGATATATACAGGAAGTTCACAAATGCATTGGCAGTAGCAGTTATTGTCTCTATCGGTTGGATTTGCTACGAGGTAAATCAAGTCTATTACCTTTGATGCTTTCTTTAGGCTGCTTTATCAATAGACTTCAGCATATAATGTAGAAGAAAGCAAAGGACATGCTTGCAATTTAAGTGTAGTCTGGTATCTTTATGATGGGAAGTATAGGGTAGAGTAATCAAAAACTGCAACATATAGTGTGATGAAAATATAGCATTTTAGAAATAGCATCATTATCAAAAACCTGCTGCACCTTACAACTGCGAAACTCTGCCTTTTCAGATTTACTTCAAGGCAAATGATGTTTACAACGAGCAGTGGTAGAATGCTTGGATCATCCCAGCCTTCTGGCAAATCTTATCTTTCTCTCTGCTATGTGTCATCTGTGTTCTTTGGGCTCCTTCTCAGAATTCTACGCGGTAAATATCTAACTTATTGAGCCCTAAGCTTCTCTTTCTGCCTTTCCTTTTCTACTACGGTTGTTTATGAACTGTTTTATGGACATTCAAAATGAAAGAAGAAAAAACTTCATACTCACACCCTCAATTGTTTAAGATATTTCCTGATCGTTAATAAAGATAAAACTCGGCAACTTGAGATGTCTGTGTAGGCTTGATTACTTGTTTAATTTGTAGCTAGTTCCTCTGTGTTACGGAATTTAAAGATGTATGGCTGTTTTATATTGTGGTTGATTTTCCCGCATATTTTAGTTTCAGTGTTGATCTTTGAGAATTTTATTTCAATGTCTTTGCAGTTTCTTATAGTTCACCGTTTTGTTATTCCGATCTTAATAGGTATGCTTACTCTGGTGAAGCAAATGAAGATTTTGACAAAGATGATACTAATTTGACACTTATAAAACCCTCTCCAACACCTTCAAAAGATTTTAGAACTGTACCGGAAACTAGAACGGCGCAGGGCAGCAATGGAGCATCCTCTAATGATGATACATTGTAGCTGTGTGTTTTTTTTCTTCCTTTTTATGTGAAACTGAGTGGGATACTTAGTATTGCAGGTGATAATGGAAGCAGGAATGTGCTGGATGTTTTTTTCTTAAGGAAGGCTGTAGCCGAAGCATTGAATGAGAGAATCGAGTCCACAATTGGGGAATTTTTGAGTGTTGTTGGAAGGTTGCAGGCTGAGCAACAAAAGCAAGTGCATGATTTCCAGGTAACTAGATTTTGTTCTTGAATCTAATCCTTGATAAATTCATGATTCATGTCATGGCCCTTTCTTTTTTTTGGGGGGGGGGGGGAGGGGGTGTTCACTTTTGCTGGGTTTATTTCATAGCTCTTGGAATAGCTTATTTGGTAATGCACAAACGCCACCAGTGGAGAGTTTTATGAATTTGAAATTTGGCTTTAATACACTTCTGTTCTGCTTGGCCATTACGTGTGTTTCTGAATCCTAATGTTATGGTGCCCAAAGTGATTGGTTCTATTGCTTACAAACCAAACCTTACTGGAAAAATAACAATAATTTGAAGGTATTTAAATGGGAGGAGCTAAAGGTTTTCTTTTCTTTTCTTGACATCTGTTCTTGGGAGCCTTACGAAATTGCAGTCATCATTTGTTTTAAATGCCTTCTTTTGATGCTGGTATTATTTTTGCTTCATTTACAATAGGAAGAGTTAATGTAAGAGACCCCTTTTCTTTCTTTTGAGGAAAATTATGGCGTTCAGGTTTTCAAATATACTGTATCAATGGCATTTCCAGTAACCAACCCTCTCCCTTAACCTCATCATGAACTGCATGGCCATAGTTTCACACCAACTTAAATTCTAGCAAGTTGTATTATCTGAATTCCACTTCTAGTTAGTTATTGGAGGCTCAAGCTAGAATTCAACTTTACTTCTACTACAGCATTTTTGAAACTGACCTGTGTCGGTTTACATAGGGATGTACCATTATTTTCTGAGTAAATGCAATAACAAATTGGCCATCAGGATCTTTTCTTCTTTTGTTGGAATTGAAATCGTTCATCTGCAAATTTGCTGCATTTTACTACTCCATTTTGATGATTTATTAAAATATGACATCCCCTTTAATTCATGCACATAGGAAAAGGTATTGGAAAGAGCAAAAAGAGCCAAAGAGCAAGCGGCACGCGAGGCATTGGAGGCACAAAGGCTGATTCCAAAGTCTACTTCCCTAAGTACATCTATGGGCACAAAGGCTGATACCAATTCTTGTATTAAAAAGGAAATTCATGGACAAAATGTTGTTATAAAAAGGAGCAATATATAATTTGGTACTTGTGTTTTTTCTTTTTTTAATCTATTATTTGTATTTGATAAATATTTTGATACTTAAAGATAATGGTGTACCAATTCTTCGTTATAATTTAAAAAGGACATCAAACTTTAGTACCAATTCTTGTATTAATATCAATTATGATAAAAATATAACGATTTTGATACTTTCAAAGATCTCGTTCAAATTTAATCATTATTAAAATAAATTGTGCTAACTTTAAGCTGAAATAAAAATTTTATTTATGTTATTTAAGGTATATTAAAATATAATTAAAATCATTATTTATTATTTAATATTTTTAATTGAAATATAATTAAAATCATTTTGATTATATAATATTAATATAAAACTATACATTTAAATTGAAAATATAAATAAAACATGGCATAACAATTAAAATTTTTTTCTTACCATTAAATATCAATGTTCAAACTTTTTGATGTTGTAAAACTTTTGAACATATGGATTATGATGTACAATTTCATTTTCATCTAACTTTTTCTTAGTATAAGTTAATTATGTTTATGCAGAATATAATTTTAAAGTTATATATTTAATAATTATTATGTTAATTTATATTTTACAGTATCATATATTATGATTTCAGTAAATTAATATAAGAATATTAATTATTAAGAATTTTATTAAATTATATATTTTAATTAAAATATATTTAATAATAATTATGTTAATTTATATTTTACAGTATCATATATTATGATTTCAGTAAATTAATATAAGAATATTAATTATTAAGAATTTTATTAAATTATATATTTTAATTAAAATATATTTAATAATAATTATGTTAATTTATATTTTACAGTATCATATATTATGATTTCAGTAAATTAATATAAGAATATTAATTATTAAGAATTTTATTAAATTATATATTTTAATTAAAATATATTTAATAATAATTATGTTTAAATATGATTAAATTATTTATTATTGATAATAATAATCTTATTATAATTTAAATAACAATAACAATAATCATTTACCAAAACAAATTTATGCTAAGGGTATTCTAGTCATTTTAGTTTTTTCCATTATGCTATTACACCTCTATTCCATTCAACCAAACACAAGATTACTATTACGCCTCTATTCCATTACATTCAACCAAACAGTTGATTTGCTATTACACCTCTAATCCAATACACCTCTAATCCAATACATCTCTAATCCAATACACATCTAATCCAATACAGCGAACCAAACGCACCCTTAGAGTTTAGGTTTGAGTTCGGAGTTCAAGATAAAAAAATTATCAAAATTATGTATTAATGACATGAAAAAAATTATTAAAATGTCATTAAATAATTAGAAATAAACCATAGAGTGAAAAGGGTTTTGGAATTTTTTTTTCTAAAAAACTAAAATTTTGAGATTTTGAATGTAGGTTTAAATTTCACTATATATTAATATTTTATGTGAATATTTTAAATTTATTGTGATTTAAATTATTTACGATGATATCATATTTAGTTGTAAATGATTTGGCCACCAACTTAGAATGCCGAGGTGGTGTGGAAGTCCAAGTCAAACCGTACGGTCAAATATGCAAATACAAAGAAGTTAGATATAAGATATCACAGCTTCTTGGCTTTGCGATTGACATTTGACTGTTGAAGCTTGAATTTTCTTCTCCTCATATAGTTTTTTGGCCCTTTTAACTTAGTAATTAGTTCACTTTAGTACTTGAATTTGAAAATTAGATCTATTTTAGTCTCTAAATTTGAATCCTATCAAAGATTTGATGATGTGATTAGTGTTTTTAAAACAAGAGCGAATTGATTGCTTGGACCAATTGAACTAAGAATTGATCAGTATACCAATAAAAATAAAAAATTGAGACAAAAATCAATAGTTGAACCGGTTTAATAAAATTTTCATTTTTCTTATTCAGTATGATTTTTTAATTATTTATTTAGTTATTGTTGGTCTGATAGATAAATTGATCAAACCGATTGAATCGAGAATTAATAGTCCAATCGGTACAACCACTAATCTAATTATTAGAATATTAATTGTGACACTTTAAAATTGTACCACGTCATCACCCGAAAATTTACATGAACTTTTTCATTTTTCAAACGATGATGTCACTTAATTTCAAAAATTTATATTATTCAACTTTAGAAATCTAAAATACAAATATTATGATAAAGTTAAATATCAAATTAGGACAAAAAAATTATCCTTATTTTCTATTTGGAAAACTAACAATTAATTCGGTGGAATTTTAATAATAATAATTAAAAGTTATTATGTGTTTATATGTAATCACTAATAGTAATAATTATAAATTTACGTTGTTTATCAAATCATTCCAAAATAGATGAAAAAATTAATATTTGTTGACTTTATTATCATGACATACACATAGACTGACACCTCGGTAAAGCTAATAGACATTAATTTTCTATTCATTTTAAGGTGATTTGACAAACAAATGTAGGTTTAGAAGCTAAAGAGGCGAAAAATTAAATGGGGAGCTAAAATGATTTTTTTTTAAGTTAGAGGGTTAAATAAGTCATTATGCCTAGATTTAACTGGTGTTAAAATGACACTTTCAACATGTTATATATGTTGAGGGGAGGTTAATTTCTTTTAGGGTGAAGTTTCATTTGTCGAGAGCAACAAATCCCATAACAAGTCAGTATTGTCTTAAACTAGAGTTTTGTCGCCTTACTTTGTAGAGAACCCTGAATGCTTGCGGTAGGATTCAACAGAACGAGACTATCTCATTAGGATGGCCAATGCTTAGCGCACAACCACCTTCCAAAGGGGCATAAACATCGAACTTGGTAAAATTTGAACTCATACCTCTAAATGGTATGAACAGACAATTATACCAACACCCTATTATATTATTGAAGTGAGATTCCCACAAAATCAAGACACAAAACTCTAATTGGAAATAATAATCAACTCCAACACATAATTCAATCCATAGTTGGCATGAATTTCAACAGTAACCCATGACTGTTCCACGCGGTTTTCCATGTTTTTATAGTTCCATTACCTTTCAGTTCAGACTATCGACAATGTCTAGTTGACTTCATCATTATTTTTATTTATTTATGTTTCATTTTGTCAACCACAAGTGCATGCATGTCTTAACATTTAATTCAATTTAATTCATTCATAATTCATAATTTAAAATTTTGAATTTTATTTTCTACATATTTTTAGTTAAATCCCACCCATCTAGAGTTAGACAAAGTCTAAGATCTAGAAGTAAACTTTTTTTGCACTTAAATTAAGGCTAAAAGTAAGCATCTATTGTACTATGTTCACCTTTTTTTAATTTCAATCTCGCTAAGAGGAACATTCACTTGTGGGCAACAACAAAAAAAGAGCATTAAAAGAGTATATGGGCTCACGAAACTCAATGAAAAAAATTGGAATGAGTGCAAATGACAAATGCAGTGTCATATTACTTAGCTAAAACAATACTTAGAGCTTAATTATCTCCCTATATACATAGGATTAAGCACTACTTTTTTGAGTTTTGGAAGGTATCTTCAAAGACAAAATCAAATTTCCAACGTAAATTAATCTTGTAGTTTGTGGAAGAAGGTTCCTTGAAAGTTACATTAACTTTATCAACATTTACATGTAAGCTAGCTACAAAAATGGTGATAATTTTTTTTTATTCAAGCCCATGCATACACTTTGAAGGAAATGAAAACAAAATTTGTTGAAAGAGATGGCTACAGATTAGTAGGGTTCCCAACCCTCTTAAATAAATAAATTTAACTTTTTATTTTTTAAATTTTATAAAATTTTAAATTAGCATGTGGTAGATTCTCGAAATTTTCTAAAAAATTTTCTAACCTCGCTATTATTACCAACCCAAATATGAATTATGAAACAGATAAAAAAGGATAGAAAGAAAGAAAAAAACCATACACATGCATTGTATTTAAAGATTGATGAATGTGTCATACATTAATTTGCTATATTTGTCAAGTGTTTGTGATTGAGGGAAAACTACAAGATTAAAAGTAAACTTTATTGCATAGTATATGGGTTTTCATGGGCGGTTGCTTCATATTATTCCATATTCCTATTACATGTCCGTATGAAACATATGATCAATTAAAAAGAGAATAAAAAATTTTTTTAATAAATTTTGAGAAGTTAAAGTGTAATTTTACCATTAAATTAAATTAAATTAACTTGTGATTTCATAAAATTTAATGAGACTATAAACTAATTTATCATTTTTTAGAGGGCCAAAATCATTGCCTATCTCTGTTTTCGCCTTTAAAGCTATCGATGCCAACATGTCAAGGTTTATTTAAAACAAAGGTTAAAGTTCTTTAACACTTTTGATATTTAGATGACACAAATTTAAATTGCTAAAAATATTATGAAAGTTCTTATATTAAAAATTATATTGCATTTTTCCCCTCAACTAAAAAAAGATAGTAAATTAACCCTTATACGTTAAATTAAATAGTAAATTGGTCATTATGTTAAAAATTATACATTTCTATTAAAACTCGATCCTTGTATATTAGAATAAAGTATACTTGGCACACTACATGTAACTGTTCAGTTATTACGTAAATTTTTAATAGTATAAATGAATAAAATTTTTAATAAAAAATTAATTTATTTTTAATCTAATATATAAAAAATAAAAAATACAATGTAACCACTAATACAAAATCTTTCATAAGACTCTTACCGATTTAAGTCGTGTTATTATATTGCAATGAAAGGGGAAAAAAAAAAAGAAAAGGATGACTACATCGAAGAAATCATAGGCATAGCTAGCTTTATGTTGCTATACGCGTAAAATGAATTGCACACACCCAAATAGCGACACATGGAAGACAGCAAAACAAGGGAAAGCACCACCACCCCTCGGACTTTTCCCATATGGCTATTAGCTTAGATACAGCACACAGCCCCTTCATAGTTCACACATCCTGTACACTAATAGTGGCATATGACAAACAAGAAAAAGGATATCAAACAAAGATATCAAAGGGGAATCGAATCAACTCTTTAATCTTCATCAAATACAACTAATATTATATGAATAAAATATAGGGCTTGGCAATCGCATGGTAATTATAAAAAATTAGCAAAGAAGAAGTTTCTCTACATTAATTGATCGACTTAATCAAATTAAAAATTAATTAATATATCAATTCAAATAAAAAATTAAATTGAAACTAAAAAAAGAATTAAATCGAATTCTTCAATTGAATCGATTGAATAAAAAATTAAAAATTAATAAACTGACTGTTCCAAAAATCATGATCTCTCCTCCTATAATTGTAATTAATTTTTGCCTAAACAAAACCCCTTATAAAGAAAATCCCCCCACTTCTCCATCTCATTCATGCCTATCTTCTTATCCACACCAAACATCACCCTCCACCTCAAAACTTCTTATACACTATAATTAAGATCCCATTTTATTAATTTATTAGGTTACGAAAATTATTTTCATAAATTATTAAAAGATCAAAATATAATTTTATCATTATATTAACACCTAATTTTATAAAATTATAAATTTATCATTTTTAAGAAGTCGAAGTCACTCCCTACTTCTATACCTTCATTACTGCATCTTTATTTGCTTTTGAATCGTGTAAAATTAAATTAGATTAATTTTAGATTCATTTGAGTTTAAGTTAATTTAAATTACATTTAATTTAAGTTTAGATTATTCGTGTTTAAATTTTGAGTTCTTCGAATTACATCACTATAAATTAAGGAGATGAAATTTGATTGGAGTTAATCGGATTGAATGCTTCTCTCTCGAACATAACAATAAAAGAAGCCATAAAAGAGGACATGAACGTGATCCTTATGGTGTCACAACACCACCACCTGTTAAGAAACCACCCATCCCATTCATGCACCAAAAATGAAGCTTCAACCGCCGTCTTTGCCACCCACCACTAACTTGAGACTAAAGCTATCGAACTTATACAACAGTGAATATGTTGTAAATAATAATTAATGGAATTAAATAAATTTAATTGAATTGAGCCGACTAATTAATTAATTAAAAAAAACAGTAGACTGAAGAATTGTTCAAAGCTCCATGTACAGGAAAAAATCGTCTCACCAAAAAAAAAAACAACAGAAATTCATGGAATTGTTATCTAAAACTAAAAAGAGGGTTTTAAATTGTTTAGTTGACTTCGATTTTGGGTGGTATCGATAAACATGGCTTCTTAGCAGGGTGTGGGCTTTGCACTTCATCATCACCGGCGGCAGAAACAAAGAAATTAGCTGGCGAGAATTCCGGTAAAGCCGGCATGTTGAGGTCGAAATCCCGGTTACTGATATGGGTATTGGTGTTTGTGTTGGTTGACCCCACTCCTTCAGATACCGTCACGCTGCTAGCGGTGGCAGTGGCGCCGGCGTTATTATTACCCGCTCCACCTTCGTAGTGGCATCTTTTATGGCCTCCCAAGGCCTGACCCGTAGGGAAGCTTTTATGGCAGATGGAACACTCATGTGACTTCCCGCCGGATGATGTAACAACCCCACCGGCTGTTCCGGTCGCCGATGTCATCTGATCGTCGTTCCCACCGGAAAGCTTACGGTGGCTGGCTTTATGTCCACCCAAAGCCTGGTAAGAGTTAAACGCCTTGTTACAGATACTGCACTTGTAACTCGGTTTCTGCTCCTCCGTCGAGGTGGGTTCCGGCATGGTGGTTGGAGATGGAAATCGTTGGCCACCGCCACGTGCTAGCATGATAAGACACAGAGCTAAATATTCTTCCTCGGCGGTAACATGGTCGAGATGACGTGGTCGTTTTGAACGCTTACGCTTGGTAAAGGATTCAAGGCAGTGTAAATTAGTATCATCGAAGCGGAAAGGAGCGGTGGCTGAGGTTGGAGAGTTAATAGCTTCTAAAGCCATAATCAAACAATAGAGAAAAGTAGAAGTTTTTGAAGCTTTGGGGACTAAATTGTGAGCTAAAAAAGAGTGACTGAGGGTTTATAAAGGGGGAATTGTGTAGGCGAAAGGAAATTGCGTGACAAGTGGTGAGAAAGTTAAGCTAAAGTCGAAGATATTGTTAAGAGTTTATTTGGGCATTGTGATGAGAGTGAAAGAAGCAATATAATAGGGGAGATGGAGGAGCACGTTTAATCGAGTTTTTCTTTTTCTATATATTTTGGTACTTGAATTTAGTACTTACAGTTAGAGGTATTCATGTGTCGGATTGGGTTCGGTTTGAGGTTAAGCATTATATTAATATACTTTACGTTTGCTCAAGCTAGACTCAAACTGAAATATGAACCTAAAATTTTGTCTAAGTCCGTCCATATTTGTAAATGACTAACACAAGCCCATTTTAAGCTCACCCATAATTTTTTTAATTTTTTTATATTATTTTAAATTTAATATTTAATAATATTATATATTACTATAGATTGCATTTTTATGTGTTATAAATTATAATATATATAAATAACATAGTATAATATACTATTAACATAGAAAATAGGTCTAGTTGGGTTGAGCTTGGGCCTTGAATGGTTAAACTTGAGCTCGACTCATGTTTTAAAGAGGCCTGTTTTTTTACCCAAGCCCGTTTTTGGGCCCAATATTTTGCCCAAACCTTCTCAAATTTTGAGCGAGCCTTTGGGCTTCAGTAGATTGCCCAGCCCATGAACGTGTTTACTTACAGTAAATAACTTATTTAAACCAATTTGAAATATGAAGTCAAGTTCAAGTACTAATTTAAACCAAAAAGTCATATTCGTGTATCTAATTGGACAAAAATAAGTTTAGGTACCTGATTAGACCAAAAAACTTTAAGTACTAAATTGAACTGTGAAACCAAGTTTAAGTACCAAAATATACATTTACCCTTTTCTTTTTCTTTCTGGCTAAGAGAAGATTCCTTTAAATAGTGGGTCAAAGAAAAACCTCAAAATTGAATCTGGGAAAATAGCAAGCAAGTGACAGAAGGAATTAGTAGACTACGTGGGTCCTTACATTTCAAGCGAGTATGAGTTGTTTTTTTTTTTCTTTTCTTCTCTTGAAAAGACTTGGAAATGAAGATACCTTACAAGTCAAAATACTAACACCGCTCACCTTTCAAAATCTTAAAACGATGCCGTTTTAAATTATCCACCTAATTTGAATATAAAAATTAATTTAAATTTAAAATATTTTGAATCCAAATAAGTAATATGAAATGAATTGAATTTAATTTTAAAAAATTTAAGATAATACAAACCCGAACTTAAAATAATCGAAAATTTTTAAAATCTAAATTAGTTTTGGTTGAAAACTAACGTCACATGCATAATGCCATAGTGAAGACCCACCCAAAGGCTATACCCCATAATGCATTCATTTCACCAAGTAGAATCGACGCAAAATCGGGGGGGAGGGGGGGGCGATAGTACTTTGGAACCAAGCGCTGATCATTAGTTGCCAGATCATACGGGGCGTAATGGGGGGCGGTGAAACCTCATGCAATGTACGTTCACAAGAAACTTTCACTAACAATTTATTTTTATTAAATTCTGCTATTAGTCCCTCTATTTTACGAAATGTTTAAGTTAAGTTTTATTATTTTCAAAATCTGTTGAGACAAACATATTATTGTATAGGTGAATATGCTAAAAGGTCCTTCTAGTATAGGGACCTGATTCAATTAGTCCTTCTACTATTAAATGGATCAATTTAGCCATTATACTATTAAAAAGAATCAAATAATGTCAAATTAGAATAGAGTTAACTTTATTGTTTAAAAAATATCATTTACTGTTTAACAAAATTAATATTTTTAAAGTTTTTATAATTCCGTAAATGAAATCTTCTGTTTAGAAATTGAACTACAAATTCAAGACGTTTTTTATATAGTCAATGTTAATTCTGTTACAATTTGAACTTATTTGATTCTTTTGAATAGTATAGGGACTAAATTGGTCCATTTAATGATAGAGGGATCTCCCAAGTACTTTAACCTTCTCATATGCCTAATGACATTTCAACTTGCTATTTCCATATATGGACTATCATTTTGCATCAAGATTGAAATCTCAAAATTTTAAAAGTATAGAGATTTAGAATGATACAATTAGAGAATATAGACTAAATCTATACTTGTATATATAGTACAATACTAGTAATTGAATTTAATTAAACGGATTTAACTACTATTGATCAAATTACATTTTGACCATACGAATTACAAGATTAAAATTGACCAATTCAAAAAGCACTAGAACTAAATTCAAAACTTTCACAAAGTATAGAGACTAATAATAGAATTTAACCCTTTTTTGTTGTTGTATTCAAAGGGATTTGATTTGATTTCCTCACTTTCCGCACCTTCCGACAGGAAAATCGGCATTGGCCGATGAATATGATTCCAATGAATCAAGTCTTAATTTATTACTGTCTTAATTATTACCTTTACAGCAAATCTTAGCTTAATACTTCGTGTGAACAAAAATCAAGTCTTTATAATTAATTTAATCATAAAAAATTACATTTAAAAAATTGTGTTTGTTACAAATAAGAGTAAACTATAAAAATGGTCACTTTTGTTTTACTTAGATTACATTTTAGTCACTTATGTTAGAAATGTTACGTTTTAGTCACTTACGTTATCGTTTTGTTACGAAGCGGTCACTCTATCGTTAAAATCCGTTACCTTCCTAATGGCAGTCTTATGTGGCATTTCAGATGGGTTTTAAATGCCAACTTGAATGTCCAAGTGCTAGGATGAAAGTAGATTTTTAATTAAATAAATTTAATTTGGACTACCACGTAAGATATTCAAGTTGGCATTTAAAAACCTTTTAGACCGCCACATAGGACCACTGATAGGGAGCTAACGGAGCTTAACAGTAGGGTGACCACTTCGTAACAAAACGATAACGTAAGTGACTAAAATGTAATATTTTAAATATAAATGATTAAAATATAATCTGAGACAAACAAAAATGACTTTCTTTATAGTTTACCCTTACAAATAATTAGTTATAAATACTATAGACTTATGATTCACATGAGGCTGAAAACTCGACAACTTGTGTTGTGTTCACATGTTAGTTAAGGGTTTGGTTTGGCAGTTTAGTTCTATCTGTATTGATTTAACACGTGGGAATTTATGACAGTTTTAGATTTTTTTTTCTGTGTTGGGAATTGAAAGTCGTGGAATATGATATTCTTAAAAACAACGTTAAAAAAATGTAAAAAAGAAAAAAAATTAAATAGATGAACCAACTGACCAAACTGGTTCTTTGTATTAAGACAAGTTTAAATTCGTTGCAACTGATTATGTTGGTTCTCTAGAAAGCTGTAGGAAGTTACGCGAAACATCGGGATAAACACTGCAACACCCACGCCCCGATTAATAGAATCAATATCGTGTTCTGAATCGATACCCTCATCAATTTTCGATTAGACTAGTTGAATAAATTTCTTTTCAAAAATTATGATAATTATGAATATGTTGATTTTAATTTGAATTGCAAATATGTTTTAATTAAAATACGTGAATCTTCGAATCTTATTATTAACTAGTTAGTTTTATGATTTGTATTTTTTTAATTCGTAATTTATATTATAATAATTTGATTATGCACCAAATGATTCCTCGAACATGTTTTTATATTTATAATTGTAAAAAAGAAACATTCTAATTAATTTAAGTCAAACTAAATTAATTTAATTTAATTAGAAAATGACGACAAAAATCCAAAAAAACCTGATTAACTAGCCTAAATGACCTAAACTAATGAAATAACCTAAATACAAAATGACCCTTACAAAAATTAAAATTCTAATTAACTTGATTCAAAATCAAACTCTATCCATCTAATTGACAAATTTAAGTAGGGTTTTGTGAGGTGTCGAATAGACAGCGACGTCACGATGAGAAGCTTCTTAACGTTGCGACGACAAATGACACTGTGATGACGTGAATGAGGACGTTGCGACTTGGCGGCGTGTTCCCTACATAAATCTGGTTTCTTCTCTTAGTTAAAACCTCTAGTCTTGGCTTATTTAAAGGGATCTCATACCCTTGTTTTGAGTGGGCAATTAAGAAGTCAATTAAAGATGCAGTACTATAAGGTTTTTCTTTTGGGGGCGACAATATATAGTCGCAGGTGAATTTTGGTGAGAGTTTTCGTGGTAGTTACGGAAAGCATTTTGTTCTCGAGTTAGGGTTTTATTTTTCGGGGTTTGAATTTGTACATTTAGTGTATATAGATTTTCTCCATATTGTACTCTCGTTTGTTTACTCATTTTGTGAAAAGTCGAAACCTCCTTTGTTCGTGATTTTTATCCTCTTCAGAGGAGTTTTTCATGTAAAATTTGTGTTTGATCTTTTCTATCTTTTTTATTTCGTTGTTCATATGAGTTGATCCCCAACTAGTTTAAACTACTAATTAAAAAAAAGTTAGATCACTAAAATCCATGAATCAGAGACCAATGTAAGTGCAAGTAGGAGCTTTTAGCTCATTAATTAAATGAAAATTTCTCCTAATGTAAAATCCGCCTTGCTATGAATTTTAAATTAAAAAACTAAAGAAAAAAATGTTTAAGACGGTTGAACAAAAATGACCCATGCATAAAAAAACATTTAATTTAATCCAAACTAAAAAAAATAAGATAAGCATGAAATAATACATAAGAATGGCAACATTATAGTTCAAACAGGGGCAGGCAAAACCGCCTTTTAAGTCATCACTTACCTAATCAAGCACTGTTCTGTTTTGGTTCTTTTTTATAGTTCAGTTTCAGCTCACCTATCGAAAATCTGGGTACAAAAACAAAGGCAAACATGGGTTTCTCGTTTTCTGAAATTTTATCCAATCGATGAAGAATCATTGAACTTATCACATATATATTTTTTCAAAGACACAGTTCGTTACGAAAACGAAAGACATGTGGGTTTTTTTATTTTTATTTTTCCTTTTTATGGTGCAAAACTTGTTTATGTCGGAAAACAAAACACTACACGAAAGCAAATAACTATAGCAATGTTGGTCTCTTCTGGAAATTTTGGCTTATTGTCAAAGGAACCCTTTGACATTTTCTAGAATTATGGGACTACGCAAATTATGGGTTTTTTTTTTTTGTGTGTTTTAGTTCAATAGAAGTGGGTCAATCATAAATGCATTTGGTCGTGTCATGGATGACATACAATAAAATTTGATCCATTTTATCTTAGTTAATTGTATATGTCATAAGTCACCTTACTCTTTCTTCAAAAGGTATATTAGTTTCATTGGGTTTGATTTGAAGTAACAAATGATCTATCTTGCTTGCCCCAAATGTTGAGTTGCTTCGTGTGAAATCGAGCAATTAAGATTGGTCTTAAAGGTCTCTTTGGATGGACAGATACAACGTGCAATTTGATATTCTTATTCTTTTTGGTAAAAGTATCATAGATGTTCCTATAGTAGGAATCAAATTTTATTTTCCCCTCTTTACTATAATATGGGCAAATTAGTATTTATACGTTAGATTAGATAGTAAGCTGATCATTTCTATTAAAAAACCTCATCCATTTCTATAGTTAAAAACTAACGTGATTCACAAAATAACTAGACAGTTATGCAACGTGTACTTCATGCCAGAGTTTAAGAATAGAAATTGATGAAACTTTTTATAGAATGACTAATTTACTCTTTGAGCTAAAGTACAAGGACTAATTTGCCTATATTTTTGAGTCGAGGGGACAAAATACACCATCCAATATAAAGGCCTCCATGGTATTTTTACTTCTTTTTTCTTTTCAAAAGCTGAAGAGTTTACAAACTAATCCTTTTCGAGTTTATAGCCACCCCTTCTACTAATGTCATCTCCAAAATCAAACCTAATTTCTCCAAGTACTATATGTCCGAACACGACACCCTAAAACCCATAACAATTTACTATTTTAATAGTATAATTTAAAAACAAATGAGCATAATTAATACATATATACATTATACAAACTCTGACAAGTGCATTTGGACAAAGCCCAACCCAAGTATTTAGTTGGTCCAGCTTTATTTTGTTATTTATACTCACTTGTGAAAAAAAGCCCACCTAATAACTTGCCAGATTATTATAAGATAATATTTATTTTATTTTATGATAATGACTATTCATGATTTTAATATATTTTCTAACTTAATGTACTCGTTTTTCTTAAACTAGATCTGTTCTTGGGTTGGGTTACTCATTCAAGCTAGGCTGAAAGTACAAAGTTTTAAAAAATGGGCTTGAGCAAAAAATATGTCTGTTTAAAATATAAGTCAGGCTTGGACTTCAACATTTAAGGCTTGAGCTCGATCTGACCCGTTTTACATTTTTTAATATATTTTTATTTTATTTTTATATGTTATGTGATTCATATCACAAAAAATTATTATATGCAATAATATAATACTATGTAAACGTTAAAAATATGTTAAGTTATTTGAGTTAAAAAAAAATAAAAAAATTTAACTTTAAATTCTTAATAAAAGGAAAAACATCTAAATGTTAAATACTAAATTGAAAATAATGTCAGCAGACTCGAAATAAATTTGGGTTAATCATTTACAAATAAGAATAGCTTTGGAAAAATCTTTAAACTTATATTTTGGATCAAGTTGAGTTTGAATAAACATAAAATATACTAATATCATATATAAATTAACTCCAACCCATTCCGACTTTACCATTTAACACCTCTACCCTAAATCAAAATTTGAAACAAAGTTGATTTTTTAAAAAATAGACAAGTTTAGTTCTAAGTTCCAATTTTTTTTTTTTATCCTTAATAGTTGAAACTAGGATTATAACTTTATATCAATTTTGGGTCGTGCTGAGTTGGATTGATTTTTGATCAGGTCAATTTAGATAGGATTAAATAAACTTTTAATATTTTTTTATCACTTTTGTTCGGGTAATTTTAAATTTGAATTGTGATAAGTTCAGATTATTTAAGTTTGAAGTTGATTTTTTGGGTAACATCATTACCAATTTTTATCACTTATAGTTTTGGTTATTTTAAGTTATTTATTTGGGTCGTTTAGATTCAAATTTTCATTGTTTTGAGTTTGGATGTTTTTTAATTTCAAATAAATTAAATTAAATTTATTAATTTTTATAATCAAATAGAATTAAATCAAATTTAAATTTTTGTGCCGAAGCTAGACACAATAAGAAGATATTTAAGCCAATGTCAAATACGTCAAATAAAAATAAATAAATTACAGTTGGTTGCTTATTTATTTATTTTTGATATTTGTTAGGGCAAACTACACTCAAGGTCACTGTTCTATTAATAAGTTTGTATTTTAGTGACTCAATTTCAAAAAGTTATAAAATAGCCACTGAATTATTCGAAAGTTCGCATTTAAGTCATTAGGTTGTTAAGTTTTTTTTTTCAAGTTTAGTTGGTGAGTTTCAAGCAACAATTCAACGATCGGTACGGTAGAACAATACTCATCGATGAGTAGAAAAATATACATTAGATCCAAGCTGATTTGATAGTTAGTGTCAAAGATTGGGGAAGAAAGTTGTTTGAATTTCGGTTCAAAACTGATTCATGAAAAAAACTAAACTATAGAGCTTTCAATTGGAACTGACAATGTGAGCGAAGAAGGCCATACAATAGTAATATTAACAACTCAGTGACTTGAATAAAAATATTCAAATAGTTCAATGATCATCTTGTAACATTTTTAAGTTTAGTGACCAAAACGTATGCTTACTAATAGTTCAATGACCTTGGGTGTAGTT
This sequence comes from Gossypium hirsutum, assembly GCF_007990345.1. Lineage (NCBI taxonomy): Eukaryota > Viridiplantae > Streptophyta > Magnoliopsida > Malvales > Malvaceae > Gossypium > Gossypium hirsutum. The sequence continues at coordinate 2,537,270 of NC_053429.1, forward strand.
TACCCTGTTGGTTATTAGGGTTGGTCACTCTGACAACTAGGCAGACTCCCTCTTTCACAGCTACTTTGCTCTCTCCCGCAAAACCCAAAATCAATACCATCCGAGTCGACCCGTCCCCGTGTTGAGTTTCATCAGCGAGTCACCAACTCAGTTAAAAAATCAACTAAACAAAAAATGGCGTCTCAAGATGAACAACAACAAGACCCTCGTATCCCCAAAATTTCTTCTGCAATTCGTGTCATCCCAAACTTCCCCAAACCAGGTTTCAAACAAAACATACTTTCGATCCCTTTTTTTGGTTTTTCTTTTTATCCTTTAATTGTTCTTTTCATTTTTTGGTTCAGGGATCATGTTTCAAGACATAACAACTTTGCTTCTTGATACCAAAGCATTTAGTGATACTATTGATTTGTTTGTTGAAAGGTACAAAGGGCAAAATATATCTGTTGTTGCAGGTAATTTCCAGTAATAGTTTTTTTTTTACTTTAATAGTGTATATTGTACATATGTCTTTATAATTGTATGGTAAAATGCAGGTATAGAAGCAAGGGGATTCATATTTGGTCCACCTATTGCATTGGCTATTGGTGCCAAGTTTGTTCCTATGAGGAAACCCAATAAGTTGCCTGGTATATATATAAATATGATTTTTGTTGAGTATTGTTGATTGTTGCATTTTGTTTAGTGATCTTTGTGGTAATTGTTAAATTTTTTGATGTTTATTAGGGGAGGTTATCTCGGAGGAGTATTCTTTAGAGTATGGAAAAGACAAAATGGAGATGCATGTCGGTGCCGTGCAAGCTGGAGAACGTGCTTTGATAATAGATGATCTCGTTGCCACCGGTGGAACCTTGTCTGCTGCGATTAGGCTACTTGGTAGTTCAATTTTATATAAAAACGTCAAAAGTAATATGCTAGTGTGTTGCTATGAGTGAGCTGCTATGAGTGAGCCTTTGAACTAAGGGGAAATTACAAGAGATTGCCTTAGGATTTCCTTTTTGTCGTATTAGAGCATTGCTTTGCTATTTACATGAATGATTGTTTCGTTTGCAGAGCGAGTCGGCGTGCATGTTGTGGAGTGTGCTTGTGTTATCGAATTATCAGGTTTAAAGGTATGTGGTGCTAATCTCATACCTCTTGCTGCCTTATCAATCACAGTTCGTGTGATGAACCTGAGCTTTAAACACATATTTTGAAACCATAATGACTGATAAAGCTAAGGTTGAGCTTATAAACTCTAATAAAAATATGCCATGGAGAAGTTTGTAGTTAGGCATCTTTAGGGACTAATAATAAATATTTAGAATCATAATTCATCTTTAGAACAGCAAGAAAACAAACAAATGTCATAGTATTGTAGAGGAAAAAGTATTCTAGATGTTGCTTACGATGATTAGAAAGCTAATTGCGAGTTCTTTTGAGAAACAATGAATCTCATTCCTGCTCGAGTTGCATAGTTGCAAAGTGTTAATCTTCTTTTTCAGCCTATGCTAATGCCAAAAGACATGTCTGATAGGTGTGCAGTGGACCTGCTTGTACCCTGCCTACTTATTTAGACTGCTTGGCCTAACACTAGCACATGTTAGGCTGAGCAGTAAGTTCTCAAACATATAGTAGTTTCAATGTCAGCTTCTAACACTATATATTTGTTCTGTTATGAACATTATGTTGGGTGTCAAAGGAGGTTGATTTCTAATGAACTAGTTGTTATCCTTTTTGTTCATTTGAGGTTTGTACAATAGCATCTCTATCATTTCTTTTAAAATAAAACTAAAATTTATTATAGTTAATTTCATGTTAAATTACCATTGTTTATCAAATTCAACAAAAGCATAAAGGCATGGATGTAATACCAAATGCAAATTTGTGACCATGTATGAACTAGCACTCTAGTAGAGCTTTGAAATTACTGACCATTAGTCTTTTTCTACGGTAAAAGTACCATGGAGGCCCATGTACTAGGAGTCGGATTGTATTTTGTCCCCTTTACTCAAAAAATAAGCCAAATTAGTCCCTGTACGTTATATCAAAAAGCAAATTGACCCTTCTGTTATAAATTCCATCCATTTATAATATTAAAAACTGGTCCCTATATGTTATCATGAGGTAGACTTGGCATGCCATATGGATCCATTTGGTTATTCTATTAGCAATGTCAGTTTTTAACAGAAGAAATAGATGAAATTTTTAACAAAAAAGACCAGTTTACTCGTTGATCTAATGTATAAGGATTAATTTGCCCAATCTTTTAGGTAAGGGGGCAAAATGCAATCTGACTCCAAGTACTGGGGCCTCCATAGTACTTTTACCATTTTGCTACTGGTTTCTGACTTCTGGTGTGCTATGAATCATGCATAAACTAAACCATATTCTCCCGATATCAGTTACCCATTAATGTTTGCTTTCCTTTCTTATTCTTTCTCGGTTTCTATTTCAGGGTCGGGAACGGTTAGGAGATACACCGCTGTTTGTTCTTGTAAACTCGGCTTGATCTCACAAGTGTTGTGGTGGTGGTAGATGGGCATTGTTTGTTGCACTTTTTAGAGTTTTCAATATATAGCTACAACTTTGCCTAAAGGCCTAACAAGTCTATTTGGTTGAATAAAAAATGCTGCATTTGGTAAAAGTTTTAGTGGATTGAACCATGATAATATAAGGTTTAGGTGTTGTTGATGATGATATTCTTCCAGGCGAGTGTTCATTGCATTTGTAATAATATTTTGAGCAAAAGTGGCTTTGAGTGAAAGGTCTTGTTTGTTGATACAAGAGATTCTGTTGTTAATGCCATTGTTGTGTTTTTAAGTTGCTGAATTCACCATTTATTGACCTTTGTTTTTCGTTTCTACTATTCTATTTTTAATCCTATGTTCCCGCATGAAATAAGTGAATAACCTAGGGTTGTAAATGAGACTAACACACTGCTGCTCGCTAGTGATTCGAGTTTAACGAAAAAACTTAATTTGGTAATTATTGAGCCAAACTCCGTAATATTTGATTCAAACTACTCGTCAGTCTAATTGAGTTATTTATTTTTTAAATATATTTTTATATTGTGAAATTGCATTTTTACTCTTATTATATAATAAGAGCTGAGTGAGCTTAATTGAGCTTGAAGCCTTGAGCTTAGCCCAAACTTAGAAATTGATGTTTGATCGAGTTAGAGTCAAATATCGAGCTTCAAATTTTAGGTTTGCTACTATTTGGGTTCGACTTAATTTAATGCATGTATTAATTTTGACTTAATTTAGTCCTCTACCTTTATAATTCCATTGATTAGTTTAAAGTAAGTAAATGAGACATAGGTGCTCATAAGTTATTCGAGTTTTACATGAAAAAAACTCGAACTTGATTTGGTAATTATCAAGTTGAGCTTCAGCAACTTGAGCTATCAATTGAGTTGAATTCATGCATTGTAATACTCGATTCGAATTGTTCGTGAGCGTAATCAAGTTTTTCATTTAAATATATTTTATAATATGAAATTATATATTTACTCTTATTATATAAAAAGAGCTTAAATACAAATGAGTTTGAGCTTGAATACTAATGAGTTTAATTGAGCTTGGGTTTGAACTTGAGTTTGAAAATTGATAAACGAGCTTATTCGAACTCCAACTTAAAATTTGATGTTTAGTCGAGCTTAAGCCGAGTATTGAGTCTCGAATGTTGAGTCAAGTTCGAGCTTGCTAGTATTCAAGTTGACTCTACTCAATTACATCCCTACTGTCTGTTTTTTTTTGCCACAATTACATCCCTAGTCTAAAGAGTGTTTTTAAGAAGAAGAAAAATTACATCATCATTTTAATTGAAATAATTTTGACATCATTTGGTCCTTTACTTTTATAATTTCATTGGTTAGTCTAAAGTAAGTAAATAAGACATTCACAAGCTATTTGAGTTTTTCTAAAAAAAACCTCGAATTCAATCAAGTAATTATCGAGTTGAGCTCGAGCAACTTGAGCTAGTAGCCGTGTTGAATTCATGCACTGTAATGCTCGATTCGAATAGGTAGCAGGCATAATCGAATTTTTTATTTAAATAGATTTTTATAATATGAAATTATTTTTTTACCCTTATTGTATAAAAAGAGCTTAAATACGAATGAGCTTGAGCTTGAATATCAATTAACTGTGCTTGAGTTCGAAAATTGATAAATGAGACTAATCAAGCTCTAGCTCGAGTTTAAAATTTGATGTTTGATCAAGCTTTAGCTGATTATTGAGTCCCGAATTTTGAGTCAAGCTCGAGCTTGCTAGTATTTAGGTTGACTCTGCTCAATTATATCCCTAGTCTAAAGAGTGTTATTAAGAAAAAAAAATTACATCAACATTTTAATCGAAATAATTTTGACATAATTTGGTCCTCTACTTCTATAATTTCGTTGGTTAGTCTAAGGCAAGTAAATGAGATATTGGTGCCTACAAGCTATTTGAGTTCTACTTGAAAAAACTCAAATTTGATTTGGTAATTATCGAGCTGAGCTCGAGCAATCAGTCGAGTCAAATTCATGCACTGTAATACCTAATTTGAATATGTCGCGGGCATAATCAAAATTTTCATTTAAATTGATTTTTATAATATGAAATTACATTTTTATCCTTATTGTATAAAAAGAGCTTAAATACAAACGAGCTCAAGCTTGTGTTTGGACTTGAGAACGAAAATTGATAAAAGAGCTTATTCAAGCTCTAGCTCCAGCTTAAAATTTGATGCCTGATCAAGCTTGAGCTGAGTATCAAGTCCCGAATATTGAATCAAGCCCAAACTTTCCAATATTCAGATTAACTTTGCTCAATTACACCCAAGTCTGAAGAGTTCTCTAAAAAAGGAAATTACGTCCACATTTTAAGCGGAATAATTGACGATGTTAATTATTTGAACTATCTAATTACATTATAAAAATAAAGCATAAGATTACGTGAAATTAGAGTATAAAAACTAAAGAAGGATGAAAACTATAATTTTACCTCATATATATTAGAAAGTAGAAATAGTTATGGTCTTCATATAACTTATCACCATTTACAAATACAGACATACACATATTATATATTGTAGATTAAGAATACAGATATTTATAACTAAATAAAAAGTACAATTATATGCTTCTTTTTATAATAAAAAAAAATCTGCATGCTCTTCCCAACTATATTTTATTTTCAAAATTCTTTCTTTCTTTTTTTTCTTATTTTAAAAATCAAAAGATATATTAAGAAAATGAAAAAAATCAATTTTTTTTTGTATGTTTACATGAACAACAAGCAAAACTAATTTAAATTTATTTCTATGATTCATTTTAGTCAGCCAACTCTCCCCACCAAATAATAAAAAATAAATTTATGCACATAAGTGACCCCTTCATTTAATTATTATTTAGGTATAATTTTCCATATTTCCCATGATGTAATACTACATTAATACTAAAAAGTTGACATTTCATTACTTTATATTTTCTTTAACCATTATTATATGTACCTATAAAAGATAAGTTCAGTGAGCATTGACTTTTTTTTTTAGTTTAATAATTACAAGCAAAAGATAAGACAATTATATAAAAATAATGGTTGAATTCAGTTATTAGTATCTGTACTTTTCAAATTTTAAAATTTCAGTCCTCATTAAAATCCAATACATCAAACACACTATCATATGCGTAATATGTTTAGGGACTTATAATGATTCAATTGGAGAATATAGACTAAATTTACAACTGTATGCGTAGTACAGGACTAGTAATTGAGTTTAATCAAACGGATTTAACTGTTACTGTTTGGGTCAGGACAGAAATTGAACAAATTAAAGCATAGAGAATAAATCCACAACTTTCATAAAGTACATGTACTAATAACAGAATTTAACCAAAAAACAATTAATTGATATTTTATTAATTGAAGAGTAATAATTTCAAGAATTAATATACCTAAAAATTCTTAGGGAGGCCAATTGAAGAAGATATTTTTCTTTGTCCCCATTCATGACAATAATATAAATGAACTATATATAGACACTAATACTTAAAAAAATTGAGAAGCTTTGTAGAAACTAATTATGCACATAAATAAATAAATATATATATACTTGTATATGTATATATAACTAAGATGAAGGAGGAAAAAAAATTAAAACTTCTAGTAGCTTGACTTTCCTTTTTAGTACAAATTTTAGTAATATATTGGCTTTGCTTTTGTTAATTTTTTTTCATTTAATTTCAATTTTTTTAGTATTAATCTGGTTTGTGATTTTTTTTTAATTTCTTTTGTCAAAAATATTAATTGCATTTTAGTTTTATTTTTTATTAGTTTATATTAAAATTCGGATTAGTTGAAAACTTTATAATGCTTATGTTTCTAAATAATAATTTAGTATAAGAGAAATACATATTAACAATAATGTTACTTGAAAGTTTCAGAAATTAATAAGAGATGCATTACCTTATGAGAGAGTATGCTTGAGTAGTGCTAGAAGCGGTGCTTCGAGCAATGCAAATTGCTTCATGGATTGCTGAAAAACAAATACGAACACAACAATATGATTATGTAGTTCGGTTTCTCGAAGTTTGTGGGACCTTGTTCAGAGAGATAATCTACTATCATAACACCTAGTATAACAAGTGATTCAAGTTTTAACACTCACCAGTTTAACAACCTCACTTTTGTACCTAAGATCTAGATTTTTATTCTCTAAATTTCCCCCCAGAAACCAAGTAATTCACTTGTTTTCACACTCAATGCCTTCACAATTACAAGTTCATTATTGAATGTATAAGTGCTAAAACTCTTAGTACATAACCTATACAAATCTCAAGTATTTAAACTGCTTTTGATTTGCTAACATACTTACAATCAATCTTCCTACCAAAGTAGCAAGG